>NW_019385577.1:218929-255911 GCF_000671375.1 Centruroides sculpturatus
CTACTCAAATATTTTACGTTTTTGATACTAAATTAACATCTGAAGTATAATTTTTTATTATTTTTATATTTTTCAATATATTTATTTTGTTTGTACAAAATAAAAAAATAATTTTTAAGGATACAATAGTCTTTGTTAGGCTTAACATCGACGAAAATTCAACGCAAAGCGACACGCAACGGAGAAAAATTTCGACATCGGATACGTTAAACTATTTTTTCGTACGTAAATCAGTTATCCGAAATATCAGTTATCCGGACAACCCCAGTCCCCAATTGATTCGGAAAATCGACACTCTACTGTAGTTATCTATTATTTTATGCAAATTAGTAAGGCTATTGCAATATGCAAAGTAGTTAACAGACCAAAAATGCATATTTTTCCTTAAAATGCTTTAAAAAAAAAAAAATTTCAGTTGCCAACTTTGAAATGATCTTGACTGTATGTCGGAATGGAAAGACGGACTGGCCTAAGAGATCTTCGTTCCACTTTCCTCCATTGCCTATTCATATTAATAAAAACTTCCGGCTAAGTGTCCTCTCTCTTAAACTCTGTGTTTGTCTCCCAGAATCATAGTAAATAGTTTTGGTTTCGTTATAACGTCGGCTATCGTTTCGATATTTTAATTTGCAAAACGACTCAATATAAATTAGTGTTCGCCTATTGTATCCTAAATTATAATAATACACTGGGACGACGACCGGTTGTTCGTTTTGTTTTGTTGCCGCCGTGTTTAATCCTGGATTAATTCAAATGTTAAAACGGCAATTATGATTATTTTTTAATTCATAATTGCCCTAATTTTTCAAATCGGCCGTCGTTAATTTTGTGGTATTTACCGTCGATTGTTCGTGCACAAAATTACAATCGACGTAATAAATGCGTTCGACTTAAAGCTTTCGGATTTTTATGCAAAAAAATGTTTAATTATAATTAATTTATAAAATGCATGACAATTGTTAACAAGTCGAATTTAACAAGAAACGTAATACAATTAGACATTTAAAAGTCGAATTCGCAACTATTTAAAGAAAAAGCCATCATTAAGCATTAATGGTGATTGCACTAAATTTAATATAAAATTACGTCTAACCAAAATAATCGATTCTATTTTATAAAAAAGTAAGCCGCAGCATTTTCTAGAAAAGAAGCAAATAAATTTTGAGTTTAATGCACAATATTAATATAGAAAAAAGATTTTAAAACCGTAATTTCAGTTTGATATTAACAAAAACCAGAAGTAGATACGGATTAGACGACGTAGCTGTATCGGTTTAACGATCGAATAAAGTACATTAATAATAGCGTTATATATAATATAAATAGTCGTAAATCGAATGTCTTTTATAATTTGTTGAACTTTTTATATTTGATATTTCAATTTATTGCCGCACGTAAATTCTACTAACATTCTATCGATTCGTTCTCTCTCTCTCTCGCATCGCACCCAAAATTAAATTCGTATTAATTTAAATCTCGGTGTACGTATACGTGTGTGTCATATATTATAAATCTCGTGCAGACACTGCATATTTTTTTTTTTTTAATATAATTAACTTTTGCAATTATTGATGTTTAGTACAAAGAATTTTGAAATTATTTCAAACTTTTATCACGGTTTGTGTAAAAAGTTAGGTGCAAATTAAATCTTGTGCCTTCCGAAATTTTGCCAGTTCTTAATAGAGTTAGTGGTGCTTTTATGGATTTTTTTCCCCTTTTACGGAGTCCATTTACAAATTCTGCTTGTACAGTTTGCACTTGTTATTCTACAGCACTAAATTGTTAATATATATTTCTTCCAGTTTGTTATCGTGCCAATTGTTTTTGCCAAATTTATTTTCGCTCTCAACTTTGGTCGAATTTTTATAATTATCGAATCTTCTCGTTCTTTACCATGTGTGTGATTTTAATTCTTTGTAGATAAGAAATTCGCCAGTACAAAAATTTTCTAGTCACTTGGCAACATCATCCGAAGCGTTTGAATTATTTGACATATACGAAATCAAATAACGCAGGAAGGTTAATTTTATAATTGTAAATTGTGCGTCACGTGTGCAGAATTTTATTTTGGGATTTAACGAAAATCGAACCGAGACAATCATATTTGATTTGATGGCAAATTACATTAGAGTCGTATATGTATATATATATTATACGTGTAATACTGTATTTGTATTCCAAACGCATAATTTTTAATAATTCGCCGTTTTGTTTGTTTCAGTAGCTAAGCAATAAAAATTGTATTTTTTAATTACGTAAAAATACTTAGAAAAAACTGGCACCTTCACTCGTTTTTACAGAGAAGAAATTGAGCACTGCCCAAGGTTTCAAACGGTTATTAAATGCAAAACTGTAAATACATTGTGCATTGTATTTTTTGTTTTTTCCTCTCTTCCTTTTTTAAAATCTTGCTTAAAAATTCTTTGTAGAATCGATCTTTGTGAAGCAATAAAGTGTTCAGGTCTTAACGGAGTATTTTATTTTCCACGAAAACGGTGACAGACAAATCATACAAAATTTATTAAAATACTATATACAATATAAATTAGTCTTATTTACAAGTTGTCCGCAAACCAACCGGATGAAGCTTTTTCACAATTTTAATGACTAGTCGAGTGTAATTACATAAATGCCAAGTGTTTATACTTATTAAAATAGTGATTTTGGAAAAATTGCACAATATATAAACACATATTTACATAGGATATTCTTCTGTCCGACCGGCCGAAAAAGGGAATACATTTCTATAATTTATTGCGAAAAATATCTTTGGAAACGAAATGACGGAGCGTGACGAATATATTAGAAACGGTAGAACGTCTGCCGAAGGGTGAATTATATTAATCTTTAAATTTGATAGAATTTTTGAGAGGTGAGCGTCTTTAACGTCCTGTGCGCCACTGCCCTGCAACGAAGCATTTTCGTCAAACCAAAACGTTAATCTACTCAGTGAAATACCAAAGCGCGAATTACCTCATGGCGAAGGTGGCCACACCGGCGGCGAATAGAAGATACAGCTGATTGGATCCTTCTTGTAAGATGTAGCTTTTGTAGTATTCGGAACAAGTGTAGGCTTCTCGAGCGCCGTGCCGATTCTCTGACGAATCTGAAAATCGTACAGTTTAACGGTTTAAACCCAGAGAAGGGGTTGGGAGCGGCGGGCCGACCTACTCACCCGCGTCGTTGGCCTTTTCGGCGCCGGAGAAGTAAGTTCCAGCCGCCATCTTGTAAAGCATCCTCAAAATTTCCTGCCGCCTCCTGAGACTCAGGCACTTGCCGTCTTTGGGTCGGCCGTTGTCTTCTTCCAGAGGCTGCACGCTACAAATACACCGCTTCCGAGATTCTATTAATATGAATCTGAAATGCAAACGGAGGCCCGCTTAATAAATGGAAATTGCCAAAGTAAAGAAGGAGGGAAAGGGACTCACCCCAAAATGTTTCGATCGATGGTGACGGAGGTAGGAAAATTTCTAGGATGGAGACTAGATACGCACTTTAATTGTTCGAAGACGGCTTTCCAATGTTTCGGAATCTAAATAGCCGTTAAATTATTAATTAAGGTTTTTACACTTGAACAATATTTCTAACTACACACCAACCAAATGCCGAAAATTATCGGGCTAGTATAAGGCTAATTATTAAAATAGTCCCCTTGGCCTAAAACGCACGACCGATTAAACAGAAATCTAAAAAACTTAACATAAATGTTTTTATATTTTATAATTTCATTGAATCAAATCGTACTTAAGGCTAAAATTACCTCCTCTTCCAATTGCGATAAGGAAATATTGGGTCCACACAAAACACACAATTCGATTCCCTGAGTTAACTGGAACGTCAGCAATCTGTTGCAAACCTACAAAAAAATAAAACTATGACATAATTAAGCTAGAAAAGACGTTGGATAAGAAGAAGGAACCCACGTTGGGGCAACTGGCCGGTAGATAAATGGGAATGTCTCTGGACACGGTCTTGGTCGAAGAATTGACGTAGGCGGAAAGCAAGACTAATTCCCGATTGTCGAGGGACCACCACTTCTTGGTGGCCAGGGCGATCTTCCCCCTAACTAAAAGACATCCGTAGGCACTTTCCGCCGTCTCCACGAATGATTCCAAACAGTGCTGCCAGATAAATGCGCATTTATTTATTTTATCCGAACGAATTTCGTCTAGTCCGAAATCGTAAAACGTCCTCTTACCTGTAACGAGGGACTTTTATGACACAGGATGCAATCGACCACTCCGATCAGATCTCCGACAGTTAACTGATCTTCGTCTAATTGTAAAAGAATGTGATCTACTAGGTTATAGCATACCTGAAATTTCAATACAATCAGTTAAATTAAATATTAAAAAAAATGGTAAAATGTACGTAAATAATATTGTACCTTGAGGTCCCTCTTTAATCTCTCCACGTTTTGGATATTGCAAAGGTTATCTAGTCCCACACACGTGACCATGGCGGCAAAGACGTTATCTAGGACGCGACCGATGTGAGAATCGCAGGCGTTGTCGTCGCTGCAGATTATGATCAACACCACGCTGCAAACGAATGAGAGATTTATTTTTCGCCTTCTCTCCGCCATTTTGTTCGAGGCGGGTTTTACCTTTTGTGATACGACCTCCACAATAACTTTCCGTCTCCGGTTACCGTACTCAGTAGTTCCGAGTTGTGCAGACTGGAAAACATGTGCATGCCGTTCAGCGTCCCCACGGCCGCAAACGGTAACTGAAAATACATTAATTTAAAAGCATTGTTAATCGACCAAAGTCGGCACATTCCACTAACAAATTAAAATATAATTATCAGTTTTATTTAATCCTATCATTTTACATACCATCAGCTTTTACATTACATACAGATAGACAGGTAGGTTTGTGTGTATCTACCTTAATAGATATGATCCAATTGTTTGTATGGACGTTGCACTATATACTGTACAATACGATAGTAATACACAATGTTTCGTGCTTGGCATTATTGTATTTGCCTTTTATTCGGAAAAATTTCAATCGAAACTAATTAAAAATTTCTATTAAAAAATCGTCCTAAACAAATATTACTTTAAATTTAATTCGCCATTTTCTCGTACAATTTTGCCGGTTACGCCATACTTTTCGACAGAAAACCGGGCGGAACGCATTCCCGCTTGTAAGAAAAACAGAAATTTCAAATTACGCCGTTAAATTTACAAAAACTACCAGTTCGATTTAACATTTTTTCGGATCGGTAAATGCACGAAAACGAATTATCCGGAAACACTGCAACGTATTCATTTCGAAAATAATTTCAACGGTCACTTTAAGATAATGCCAAGGTTATTTTAAAAACGACGAGGAGTCGGCAAATTTGCAATTTTGTCAAATTATTTCCATTTACGTGGATATAAAATTGTAACGAAAGACCAAAACAGAAAATCTAGAAAAATATTTTTCTTTAATAATTTTTTTAAAGTTTTTTCCCCTCCTTTACGGTACGGCATTTATAAATTACAAAAATTTCGTGCGCGTGGAGTAATATTACGAAAGAAAAGCCATAAGAATAGTCGAATACAAAATACTTTGCAAGAAATTTAATTAATAAAAAAATTCTACTAAACGAAAATCTTGTTAATTCCACCGCGATTCTAAACATGAGCCGTAATAACCGACGAAACAAAGACGGTACACTACATTGTTCGGGGCAAAGACACTCGACGTACTACAAACCACTGCCACAAAATATATGTATTGGAATCATCGAAGCATTCAGCGGAATCATTTTTCATCTAATCCAGTTTTTACGTGGAACGGAGCGGAACATCTTTGACGGAACCGCTTTAAAAAACGCAATAAATAAAAATTGCAGAACAAGACTTGAAACGGAGTTCGACAACCTCGTTTCGGCAACTTTCAAAAACACTGGCCATACTCGATGTGTCGCCTGTTTGTATAGGCACATAAAAGTCGAATTTTAATTTATAAATAACCTTAAACAGAATTTCAGCCCAAGAAAAATGACCCGCGGAAATGCAGGTGCGAAGAACCAACGACCGGAAACGGCACGAAACTAAAAATATAATTTCTTATTTAAAACATATTAAAGACTTCTCGTTAAAACTCTTCGAACTAATTTAAGTTTAAAACTCGGTAAAATGGTAAAAAATTTAATGAGTAAGAATGAGTCAAACGTCCAAAACATTCTTAACAGATCTCGTCATCGGTTTGAAAGAAAAATGGGAATCGCTCTCTCCGCGGGCAACTTGTTACTGTTGTTTCGATCGGACACGACCAATTAACGGTAAGTTTTTATGTTTGGAACATTCCGTAACATGCAGGAAACGACGTGTTTATAGACGTTGGGTGTGGAGAGGACCTCCTGACCTCCCACAACACCTGTAATTACTTTACTCGAGTTCCGGGATAGTGTGGTCACTCCGAAGGCTTCCACACCCCGACCTTCTCACTCTAACAAAGGTCCCTCCGGTCTTACTTTTTTGGAAAAATTTTTGGAAACTCGTAATCTTCAAAAATAGCAACACCCGAGCAAGGCCCAAAAACCGTTCTTAAGCGTAATTTTATTGCCATTACCGCTGTTATAAATAAATTTAGATTTAATGGAAGTGGCAGTAAGTAAACAAATACGTAAGAAAACGACCGTCCGTTCCGGTCAAATTACGATGGATTCTGTCACGGTTCCGCCGTCGCCACGACGTTTTTGCCCTGGCGGAAAGAAGCGTAACGAATTAGTTAATAGAAAAAATGATTTCGTACGGAAAGCCCGAGCGGTTTCGATTGGGAACAACACTCGAAAATATCACCCGAAACATATTTAAATTGCTAAATCAGATGTTTCGATTGGGCAATTCCTATTTGGCAGAATCGGCGGTAAAAGCAACGTATTATTAAAATTAAACCTACGTTAGAGGAACGCTACAATTGTTGTTTTACGGTGAACGATTCGTACTAAAAACAACTAACGTAACATTAGAAAACCTTTCGTTCGAGTAACTAACGCATGGCTTGTTACGAGAATATGGACTTAAATTACCAAAAAAAGACGGGCGAATCGGTCGACGGTTTCTATTTTCGGCCAGGAACCTTAAACAGGATGTTCGTTAAACTGCTTCTTAGCGGTGTGTAATTTCTCCTCGTGTGCGACGTTAGCGATACGGGATAGGCTATACACCGTGACGCTGGCCCCCATTTGTATTTCTTGCCAATTAGGAACGAAAATAAATTTAGGTAACGGTCAAACAGGTAGCCTCCTTATATTTACGGAATGTAATTTAATATTTGTGATTAAATAATGATAAATTCGTTACGCCGGCGAGAAACAAAAAGCCACTCGACCTACAAAAAAAATTTAAGCTCGGTACGAAATCCGAGTGAAAACCATTGATTACGGGACCCAAACACTCCGGGTAGTATATCAAACGGAAGGGAAGGCCGCACCCTGGCGCAGAATGGCCTAAGGCCACCGAGAGCTCGTGAATTACCTGACAGGTAATTATTTCTTACCGGCTCGATCCAATCCCCGCCTCGTGCCTCAAGTCTTGTACTGTACAAGACTGTTCGATATTACAGAGGTGAATTACCCGTAACGAGTATTTTATTGTAATGTCGGTCGTCTCCCAAAACGCTTTTTTTCCGACGCCGGAGATGTTAAACAAAGAGTTAAAAAATAATAAGATTTGTTTGCCCAATTCGGGCGTTGCGACAGATCTTAAACTTTAAATCGAACATTTTCTAGTAATGGGATATCCGTGAACGGCAACACCGGTGCGATTTCTCATTAGTTCTGCCCAACCGACAATCTCGCACCTGGTCTAATTATCGCGCACGAATGGGAAACGTCGATCGTCCAACCGTTGCAAAGGACAATTCGTTTATCCGGCCGTGACGTCGGAACGTAGAAAATACGTTACGTTTGGTGCATCGGCCGTCTTTCCTTTCCGGTTGTGGAAATTATATTTTTCTCGCGTTTTCTGTCAATTTCGTTTAAAAAAATTGGATCTTAACGCTGTCCGGCAGATAAAACAACAATGGCCATATTGTTCTCCGGTAAATTATCAAATTTGTGGTTAAATAAACGGATTTACCTTTCCCTGACCGTCTCGTTACACAATTTACAATACGCGGTAATTTCATAGAATCCGAAAAGATATCTGTTTTCCTTGTTTAAAAAATCTTTAGTCTGGAGGTGGGGAGAAAGTAAATGAGAAAATCGTGACGGCGGAAACTGCGACGCCGGTACCTGTTGTAGGTGGTTTTTCTGTAGGGGCTATCGCGTCTTGACCCACAGTCTCCTCCTCTTCGACCAAAATCTCGCAGGGTTTCATTTACTTTCGAAATAAACAGTTTTTAAATGACAAAAATGGAACTTTCGTCGTTTTTAACGAAGCTTATTTGAATTTTGCACCGGTTAAGTAAAAAACAAAAAAGTTTATATTATCTAACCAGGAACTGAAAGAAAATATACCACACCCTTTAATAGGAAATGTTACAATAACTGTCTTTAGAAAAGTAGGATGAGAAGTGCAGTTGAATACAGAAAAGCTGTTTGTGGTTCTTCTGCATCTTTAATGATGGTAAAGTCAATTTTATTTAAAGACAATGGACTCTGCTTTATATCACAATCGATTATTTAACATATTTTATTAGATTAATGTATATTGTAATTGTAAACATTAAGTCAAGAATTCTGTGTTTGTGTAATGTATAACATTAAGGTAGTTATAAAAATTTTAAAATATTGAAGGAAAAACTTTCCTGATATATTATCAATTGAATGTAACAAAAATTTAAATTTAAAATTGTATTTTTAAAACCTGAGTAGAATATAATTCTTAAACTAACATAAGCAAAATTACATTAAAAATATTTAAATGTTTGAAAATAAAACTAACTAGATTAAGGATTTATTTCATAAAACACCATTTTTAAATTTTTATGGGACACTTTACTATTTATTGATTCAAATTGTTCTCAATATTCTATTAATTCCAGTGAGAGAGATTCTGTTAAAACTGTTTATAATATTACAATGTTATCAATAACCAAAGTGAATTAAAAATTTAATTGGTGCCATGTAAGGAACTGATAAGAATAAAATGTTTGTAAAATGATAAATTAGTTTGAATCTCTTTAAATAATTTTTTTATTATAAATATGGTTCCTAGAAAGTTATTTTCATTTTATTCCTATAAAAAATAACTAAATTAAATGCAGTGGAATCTAAAAAGAACCAACAGATTATCAAAACCACTCTGAGTGGTTTTGTTCTTCTATCAAATGATACATACCAGTAATATTAAAAATGTGAGAATGTGACAAATCATCTTATCGCTATCCACTAAAAAGAAAAGTTTTAAACAACAAGATTTCTTATATTACCATTAAAGCACAAAGAAATACATTACATTTTTTAATCAAAATTTTTAATTCTTTGTTAGTATGAATGAAAAAATCTACAATGGTAGTCTTTTATTATGGTGTAAATAAATTAAAGTCACGCACAAGTAACTTTAAATGGATGAGTAAGAAAATTTAAATAAATAATTATGATGATAATCTCTAAAAATACAGTTTTTGGTAATAAGTTTGCAGCAAAAAAACAGTTTAAATGAAATGATTAATCTTAAAAGTTATTAATCACTCGCTATGCATATATTATATGTATAATATCTAAAATTACAATTTGTTAGTCAAAAGTAAATACCACCTAAAGCACTTTTCTTATCTTCTAACAGTACCTATTAGTTTTCCAAATACCTTCTGGCCTACTTTAGTTTCCGAATAACCTCAGGCTACAAATGATACCAAAGCCAAGGTCGGCAGATACATTGTCCAATTTTTGGAATATATGACTTTAAGAAACATTCTTTCAAAATGAAAAATAACTTGGTAATTTAACAATGATGAATGTAATCATTTAACAAAACTTTTTAAAGAAGAGGGAAAAAACTAGTTAGAGATACTCACTTTAAAACTGTATTTGTAAAATTATTTGATAAAAATTAGCAAAAATCTTATCTATAAATAATTATGTAACTTAATTATTCAATTTAATGTACAGTACATTAATGATACAATGTAAATTTTATACATTATGGAGAAATAGATAATTATTATTTTCACAATCAATTAATTGAATTATGTACAAGATATCAAAATGTAACAAACAATTTGATTAATTATGACGGCATAAGCAGTGGTGGACCTAGGTTTTCGATATTCCTGAAGCTTTGACCATTATGAAGCCCCTTGGCTACCGATGGTGACGACAGTGCAACATCTGACAGAGTCCAAAGGGCATCAATGCTGTTGCGAGGACCCAGAGGCTTAAATGGTGGAGAACGGAACGGTGGGGTGGAGTCCTTAAAAACGAACCATATGGTAAGACACTTCCCACTTGCAACAAGGTCTGGGTCGGGTAACCACTGTTATCTTTTTTAATAAGGTGCTGATCACAAGAAATTTTAAAAAATTTAACTACATTACAAATTTTGAATAAAAATACTGTACTGGGTTATCTTACATACGTTAAAATGTCAATGGTGTTAAAATAAGGCTAGTTCAGGGATTCTAAAATAGTTTTATTTTAATAACAAACACTTTAGAAACTCCATTGATTTTGCTGACTCTCTATTTGTTTAATAGCCTCCATCAATTTCAAATTTCATCAGTTTACTTAGCTTTATGCAATATTAAATATTTAAAAACACTACACTACTATATTTTTAGAATTGTAAATAAAAAAAAACACTAGAAAACTCAAACAGTTATATAAACTTGTTATAAGCATCATTATAAATATGTTATGCATATTATAACTCATATATAGGATGTTTTTGTAAGAGCTTGCCAAACTAACAGCATATTCTAAGAGTCATAAAAATGAAAATATTCCATATAAACAAGGATCAAAAAATGCTCCCTTTTGAAATTATAACAATTTTTTAAAATTCACTGTAATTTAATTAAAAACTTTTACCTAACACAAATTAATAGCAAGCCATAGTTTTTACGTCTGTTTTTGAGTGAGATTTAAGTATTCTTTAATATGACAAACTGTTACACTAACTCAGAAACGGCAGACATTAATTTTACGTTCAGCCAAGCTAACGGCAATACACGTGAAATGCAACAAATGTACAGAGACTTTTTAAACTGCTGAAATCCGGAAACACTGTTAGTTTGTCAAAACCTTTTAAAAACACTGTGTAATATATACAATTAAAATTTTAAACAAAAATGAATAAAGCATAATACTACTCTATGTAATATGTCTCTGTAATCCAACAAATGATACCATTTGTTGGATTACAGAGACGTATTACATAGAGATCTAATATACAGCAATCCAGTTATATAGTGCATAATACTACTCTATCATCATCTATACCAGTGTTTCTCAACGAGGGCGATATTGCCCCCATGTGGGCGTTTTTCCATGTTGAAGGGGCAATTAGTAACAATTTATATTTTGGGGGCAAAAAACAATTTTCTAGGCGATATAGTAAAACATTATATTAAGAATAAATAGATATTTTATTCGTTATATCATACAATAATTAAACAAATAACATTATACTAGTCACTAGTCTATTCAATGCAGTACGAATTTGACATTAGCCTTGTCCCTTGGCATCGGAATTTTGTAATGAAGGGGGCGATACTACATAACGGTTTTATTGAAGGGGGCGACGATTCATTAGAGGTTGAGAAACACTGATTTATACTAATATTATAAAGAGGTAAAGTTTGTAAGTTTGGATGTAGAAAGTAATCTCTGAAACTACTCATCCAATTTCAAATATTCTTTCACCAATATTTAGAATGGACCTTCAGGGTGGACATTTTGTTAAGCATTCATATAAATTAAAAGATATCATCTAGGTAAGCGTTATATTTTTGGTGTCAGCGGGTGGCGAGGGGCAAGACGCATAAGTATTCGAGATAGGTAACCGCACGGCGCATTTGCATGGTCAGCGAGATATACAAGTTCGGACACGTGCACTGCATATTATATAGATGTCGAAATTCCTCCTCCTCCGCAGGAGAGAAGGACAAAATTAAGGCTTACTGTGAAGAACTCGGCTTCTATTATACTAGTTTAGATGTGGTTTTTTGCTTTTTGATTGTGTTTTATTAGGATACATCAAGAGAATGTACACTAAGAAGGAATTTTTTGAAATTCCCTCCTGCGGGGAGTGTTATACATTTATAATAGATGCATTTTGAGCCACAGCAAAGCGTGGCCGGGTAAAGCTAGTATTTAATATATAGATTATTAAAATTAGAACAATTTTCATTGTCCAAAAATTTGTGTAGGGAAATCTGAATTTTAATACAATTCAAATGCCAAACTGAAATTTATTATTAAATTTTCTTTCTTAAGATCATACAGAATCCTGTTACATCTTCCACACCTCAATTTATAATTGGTCATAATCATATCAAGTACATATTTTTAAGAAAATTTAAAGTTTCAATTTGAATATTGGAATAATATCTGATGTTTATTTGCATTGCATAAAAATGTAATATCCACATTTACTAATAACTATTTATATTGCTTGCATATATATTTAGGGAGAATCACAGTGATTACATTAGATTTGTTAATACAGTATTTGTAGGGAAAAAGTGCTAATTATAACTACTCATTTTTTTTTCTGTACAAACAAATATTTGATAAAAAGTTATATTATGAATAAAATTTTCAATGTCAGATCATACAAAATATGAAGAAATTCATATCATTCATTCTAGTATTTTTTTTCAATATATGTAACATAGGATTTCTTTAATTAATATTCTTCAAGTCATAAACATAATACTTTATGATAATATACTGAATTCTATTTTTCCAAAGCTTTTTCATTTATAATCTTAAACTTATGTGGACAGTTCAGCACTTACATTTACAGTCGACCCCCCTATAACACTGTTGATTTTTCCATTTTATATGGGTGGGGGTGGCTTGTGGGACTTAAAGTCCCAGAATCCTGGTTATTTCTATCAGGTTGCTGGAGAGAGTCAATGTGGTGATTTTGCTGCTGGATGACTTGATTAAAATTTTTCTCGAGCTCCTGGATCAGAAAGCTTACTCCAGCCAGGCTTTGAATGGCTTTGTCTTTAAGTTCTGTCCGCATGTTGCGGGCGGCCTCTATACACTCTTTGACAGTGAATAGTTTCTCTTTTATTCCTTCTTCTAGCTCCATGATGATGTCTTGAGACTTATCCATTCTAACTCTTTAGGTATTAATTTTATTTATATACTATTCCTATTATACTATTCCTACTATTATTTATATACTATTCCTACTGTATTATTTTAAAACTTTACCTAACCCAGGCACCAGAATGCTTTGGCGACCCCTGCCTTATATGTTTATTCCTGATGATGGCACCATAGCCAAAAACATTAGAAAATTATAAATTTTTGCTGGAACAGGCTGAAACTTTAATTTTTTATTTTTACTTTAAATAAAATAAAGATTTTTACTTTAATAAATTTGAATTAGTTAAAGCAACATATTAGATAAGTTCTTTTTAATGCAAAAACATTCATTTTGTCCTCCTTTCTTAAATTCTTGTTCTTTAAATTTATTTTAATTCTATTACATTACTCTGACTATTTAAGTAAAATGTAATTATGATCTTTATATATACAAGATAAAAGATCATAATTATACAGAAATATCTATGATTTTTATTTACAAAAATAAAATCATAGATTTCTCTGTATAAAATATGTAAATATTTACTTAGAAAGTAATGTTAATTTACAACTATTTACAACAATAAACTGTACATAAATTTAATAAACTGTACAATTTAATGTTTTATCATACACAGATATTCACATCAAAATATTAAATGATTTGACAATATTTCAAAAGCAGTTTTTTCTATAATAAACTAGAAAAATTTGTTGATAAAAAAATTATTCTTTTAGATGATGACAATAAATTATAAATAATATGAATTAATCAAGTAATACCCAAAGAACTGCAACTGATTTACTTAATTTTTAATTAATAACCAGAGCTTTTATATATGTGTTTAACTTTATCTAAAAATTTGTTTCTTCATCCAAAGAGATGAAACAACATTTCATTTCAAACTGTATAGTTAATTCTTGACAATTAATTAAAAATTTTGAACCAAAGAAATAATAAATTTCTGCTAGAAATTAAGAACATTTGTACAAACAACCTATTGGGCTGACATTACCAGACATCAGTCCATTAGGTCATCTCAAACATTACTAGATGTTTCAAGATTAATGCTACAGAATTTTAAAATGTAATTAAAATAAAGAATAAAAACATAGAAATGTTAATCACAAAAATGCATTAATTACAAATATAAAAATACTATAACGAATTAATTATGCAGATAGTAACATAATCATAGATTAACAATTTAGTTTTAGCAAATTCCTAATTCAAATGTTCTACTTTGATTCAGCTTAATAGTTTTTATTCAATAAAAACTAAACCTCAAACAAAAATTAAATTTATTAAAATAAGGATGTGTTAAATGAATTTATTTATCATCATACTGTTTAAAATGTTTTTTTAAAAAAGTGAACTTATGATTTTATCGATTTAAATCATTAAAAAATTTTAAAATGTTTTATTTTATATAGCACAAATATTGATACATTCTTTCGCATAGATTTATGAAAGAATGTAATGTATCTACATGTAATCTATATGTTTTTACAGTTCATTAAAAAAAACTGAATCAAAATTTGGGTTAACACTTAGTCTAGATCAAATAGACACATATACATGTGGGCTTATCACACCAATGAACACGATTAATTCACAAAATCTTAAATGATTATTTAACACCTTATTAATAAAAGTATTAAAGATTTTGTGAATTAATCTTGTTCACTGGTGTGATAAGCCTGCGTGTATATGTGTCTATTTGATCTAGAATAAGTGTTAAACAATATTAAGGGCTAAAAGCAATAGATTATTTCACACTTTGGTTTAAATAATTTTAGATAAAAACTGAAAATTTATAAGTACATTTTAATACAGTACTATATTACTTACTAAATAATTGTTATAGTACAACTTCACAAAAAAGTATTAAATTATATGTTATATTCTTTATGTATTCTTCAATAAATTTCTTTAAATTTAATATTAACTTATCAAAAACAGAAATCATTAGACTAAAATAAAAAATATGTTTTTAAATATTATATAAATTACATAGAATTATATTTAGAATTTATGTAAATAAATAATAATTATAATAGTTAATAAATTACTAAATGAAATATCTGTATAATTTTATTTAAATTATAAATTTTAAAAATTATCAAGTCACAGTTATTAATTAAAATTAACAGTAAAAACACTGCATAAATTTTAAATTGTCCCATATTTTAAAGTAAAAATAGACAATTTAAATAGACCTCTACTTCCAGAAATTAAATATATAAAACATTCATATTATTATGATAATGAAAATGCTATAAAATGTTATACAATATTCATAAACTGAAATTTATTCTAAACACACATAAAACGTTTTAAATAATATTAATTCAAAGGCTATTAAATATATAGTTATTTCAATGTAACAGTTTATGTTTGCCAATTGAAATACATTGTATTTTATTTTTAATTCTGAATTTTGTATTCATAGCTATACTTGTCTGATAATTATGCAGTATTTCTATTTTTTTTTTTTTTTAACAACCAATTTTGTAATTTATGCATTGGTATCATGCCAATACCAATGCACAAATTACAAAATAGAAATAATGAATAAAATATAATAAAAATGGCAAAATAAAGATAAAAACAATACAACATTCTGAATTCTATTAAATTAAACAGAAACATAAATCTAAAATTTTCAACAAAATTAAAAAAATTGAATTTGTTTATAAATCTATAAATTTTTATCCAAATATTTATCTATCGAGATCATTATCACACATCTTTTTATGTATACTGTACATAGAAAGATATCTTCACTTACTGCAAAATTTTTGATAGAATATTATATTTAACATACTTCTTCAAAATGTCTATCTATAAATAGGTAAAGAAAATATCATTTTACCATCAAGGAAAAAAGTTACCTTAACAAATCTTGTTAAATCTCTGTGGATTTTAGGCTATTCATCTGTATTCAGAGACAAAACGAACAGTTTGTTAAAAAAAATATAATCTCGATAAGAAAGTTTAACGAACTTAATTTAGAGATAATCCGAAGCAATGTCAACAGTTGGCTTCAAAATTTGGCACAAATTATTTACAATTTAAATTAAAGTAAGAATTTTAAAAAATAGAGAAATATACAATAAATTTAACAGTAACTAAAGCACAAGATTAATAACCAACATTTAATAAAATAAAATAAAATATTTTAGGAAATGAAATAAAATCAAGTATAATAAATTCTTAACAGATTTATATAAGAAACTTTCATTCACATCTCTATTCTTTTAATAACGATCAAGATATTTACATCCCATATTTACTTAATTCAACATATACAATTTATTAGCTACCTGTTTCTTTTAAAGAACTGCCAAGCCCTTTATTATTCTTCCGTAATTTATATACCATAACACAATCCAACATCGTACTCACATCAAATATAAAAATAACTATGAAAAAATATTCCTTCAAAATTATAATTATCCAAATTCAAATCATAAAAACACATTTTAAGAATTATTTCCAAGATCTGCACTTGGACGTGGGATCGCGCAAATTTTAAATCTCTCGGTCGCCAATGGGCACACCATAAAATAGAAACGGGACCGATTTACAAGCGAACGAAATCACGATTAATTATTATAATTAAACATTATGATAATGAACAACTGGAAGTGTCATTAGGTCGATTCCGGTTATTCTAACATTTAAAAAAAAATCAAAGTGTGTAGTGTATACAGGTATACTTTGTATCTACTGTGAAATATACAATATACATTGCGTACAGTACCTTTATATATATTGTGAAGTGTACTGTACAATTGATAGGAAAGAGAAAAAATTTGAAATTCAAGCAGCACACTTATTTACATTTTAAAATGTAAGTTGTGTATCTCTGTACAATGTGTAAGAGTATCAGTGTATCATTGGTTTCTTATTGCAAGCTTCTGGTGGTGTGTACGAGACGAATTTTAAGGCGAAACGATTGTTTAAACTTAAAATTTTAAAACCGAGTCTTCCTTAAGAGGAAAAAAAAAAAGCTTCATTCAAGGTCAGTAACACAAGCAACAAACATACAATTACAACTCGGATGGCGGTTCGATGTACGTAAAACTAATCCTTATTTTATAAATAGGCGATGGTAGTTTGTTATTAACGCGTTAAACTATTAATTCGATAACTTACCGCTTTGACATCGCCGGTTCTTCGTGTAAATAATGGAACACCTCCGTCAGCTGTCCATGCCATCAGGTGCGCCTCCATTTTCCGTCTGCGATTGAACGCATGCGCGGTAGTTACGGCGGGTGGAAGTCCGGAACGAGGACGTTTTCCCATTTTCACCGACTTTATTAAAAGTTCTCTTAATATTTAAAGAACATAAAATAAAAATTTCAAAAAATGTAATCCAAATATTAATAATTTTAGGTTTTCTCTCGACGATTTAGAAACGATGTTAAAAATTGCACGAAACCATTAAACGGAATTAGAGAGGTGGCGCATCTTTCCCCGGCGGTCATCGAGCGCGCAGTGGAAGAGTCGGAACTCCAAAGCCCGATCCACTGACTTGCAGTACGATCTCTGGGCGGTTACATCATTAATGGACGAACTGGGAATGAGACGATCTTGTCGCCAAAGCCGCCATTGGCGGATGCTGGATAGACCAATAACCGAGCTGTGGGGGTCTCTGGTAGCCACACCTGCGGTGTTTGCCGAGGCAGACGTCGCGGCGCATTACCTTCGACGGTCTTCCTGTTTTTCACAATTAAATCGTTCCTCTTTGTACGAGATTGACAAATAGAGAGACCGCCGATACAACAAACAACATTTTTAATATTAAACTAGAAACTTTCATTTTAATCCGATCACGTATTTTACCCCGGGTGCCTTTTTAACTCTTCCTGGTGCACTTCTTTGTCGTGGAGCGTGACGATTTTATTAATGGCTAAAATCGTTTTAGCTTAATAAACCTTTTTTCCGCGTAAAAATTAAATATAATGGAACTTTAATCGGCCGGGTTCATCGAAAAGTCGAGTTTTAAATCTCCTAAACGTAAATTATGTCGATAATATTAAGCGCAAATAAAATTCTAAATAAATATTTTAATTAATTATAATATTTTCCTGTTTATCTGAGAAATCTTTAAATGAGAAAAAAACTCTGTGGATATCCGGTAAAATCACTAATAATTTGCATAATAATTAGCCAGCTTAAATATTAAAATTCGAAAACAGATAAAAAGTAGAACTGCCGGAACCTGTAAAAATCTTTTATAAAAGACCATCTTAAATAAAATTCATAGTTAATAATTATTTCAATGGTAAAAGATATGGAATGAACTCTTATTTTAATTATCCCGACTTAAAAGTACTCGAGATTTCCAAGATTTTTGTATCTAAAAATAATCGTTCTTCCCATCTACCGTGAATACGTCGCTGCCAGCCGTTCAAAACATTATTCATTTTTCATTTTGTCGTCTTCCAACAATGTACAGATTGTCTAATAAAAGATAACTCCGAAAAATAACGAGAATCTCAATAAGATATTAAACATCACTAGAAAGACTAGTTCAACTACATACATTCAAGAAATGATTTTCCTTTTTACTGGATTTTTTCTTTCCTTTTTATTTTTTATTAATTTTCTGTTAGTCGTGAATAAAAACATGCCTATTAAATTATTATTATTCTAAAAATTATTTTAAATTATAGTCGACTTTTAAAATATTTCTTTCTGTATTACGTTAAACTGTTACGTTTATTTCCACCCAATTTACAGTTTATTATTATTATTGCATTTTTAATTTAATAATAGAAAAATTACCTACCCGAAATATTGACTCGATTATAAAATTCCAACTTTAAGACTTTTTAATGTAAGAGAATGCCAAGTTTCGCTACCGAATCATCTAATCCAATGGTTAGAAATGGTAAAAGGTGCTGAACTTTCATTAGTTTCATTAGAGCCCAGAGTCATTATCTTTCTTTTACGCCTGGCAACAGATGAAAACCGATAACAGCAACGGGCAATTATCACAAATATTATTGTGTTGCATTGACTTACTAAACTTGTTTTGAAGCTATTGTATAAAAAGTTTTTTCTTTCAAATTAAACAATATAAACAATGTCTTCTCTAATAACTTCTATTCGATGCTGATCTAAGTTAATTCACGGCGACTAATATTGTATCGCTCTAAGTTTAGACATAAAAACATTTTAAAACCTGTTTTTGGCCTATAGTGTTCGTTCGATTCAGTACGACTGTATAAATTTCGTTAATTCTTTACGCTTCTAGTTATTATTTTACAAAGCGTAATATCCTGTAATGTTTAACAGAGCAAAGTATTTTTTTCATTTTACTAAACTGTATTCTTCTGCAGCCTGTATTTTGGAAAGGTTATGTCTCCTATGTGGTATTACTCGAACAATGTTATCAGATCACGCTGCATTTAAAAATAATCCAGAATGACTTCGTTGTTACCTCATAAAAAGTTTATATTTGACTTGAGATACATAAATATCTATACGATTTTTCAGCTACCTCAGTCTTAGTAACAGGTAAAATAAAATAAAATTTACCTATTACTATAATAGACGTCTCCAGTTTTTCCTGTATACTATCCTCGTTCTGCCTCTATTCGAAGATTGATCGTAGAATCGATCTTGGTGATTAGGTCTATATTATTGGAGTGTTAATATTCAAATATTAACACGTCAATAATATAGACCTAATCACCAATTTATAGATCAACAAATGAATAAATTTTAAAAAATAACCGAAGTTTATCAGTTTTAGACCCCATTTTCAGTGATTCTGAAATGTATCACCGGTTGGATTTTAAATAATACGTTTAACTATAGGCCTAAAATCTAATATATATACAAGTTAAATATATATAACAATAAATAATATGCCATAAATTAAATTTAAAATATACCGGTATATAAAATATAGTTAACATCACTTCGGGCCTATAAATATTTTCCTAATTTTCCTTCCACGTTTGACCTGTAATCTATTACATAAAAATATAAAGAAATAATTTTTACCGTAATTAACAATTTGTATATTAAAGAATTATCAAAAAATTCTAAATTCTATCCAAAAAATCTATCGGATGTGCAACAATTTCGCATATAAATTCAAAGGAGCATTATGGTGGTAGGCATATCGAGTCATATTGTTATATTAAAATTCCTTTTTAACAGCTGCGCGAAAAAGAGTATTCTCCCAGATTGTCGCGTGCCGAAACTAGTCCACACGTGGCAGACGGGAGGGATAAAAAAGATCTTTTGTTTCCCCATCCAGCTGTCGGGTCTCCAGACGAGAATGCAGTCCGCATCAGCTGTAATTGATAAAAACCATGTGTTCTGTTATGCTTTGACTGGAGGAGAAGTGTTAGGTAAATTTGCAGACCATCTTGGCTGTCTGCAAAAGTTGACTTTTCACAGAGTTCGAGCGGATAAAAAATTCGAAATGTTTTCCTAAAGAATATAATATCTTATATAAAAATATTATTTGAATTAAGATAGTTTTAGCGTGGCCTATACCATATGTTTTGGAAGATACCGCATGTTCTACGTGATACTAAAATAGACCTGAGTAAATGGTCATCCCATAAACTGACAGAGAGATTTATTCGTTCTATTTATAAACACCACCACTCCTTAAAAATATTTTATTATAATATTATATAGTAAACGCCATTTTATTTCATTTTAACGATTCATAAATGTAACCTGTAAATGCTTAATATTTTTTCCACTAAACCAAAAGACAACTTACCTAAGCAATGGTGGATCTAAAAAATTGTTGCAGAGGAACTATTTATTAATGGATAGACTATGTTGACGTTACTGGATGAAATTTTCTGTAAATTATATTTATTTAAAAAATTACATATAAATATTTTTAATGCATAAATTTAAATATTAGATCGTATTCTTCGTTTACAAATCAATTGTTAAACTTTAAAGAGCTGATAAACTACACAGAAAATGCGTTTTATTGATATACTTCATTGTTAAACGTTAGATTGCAGGCTGGATTTGCACATAAGCTAAACAAGCTGCAGCTTAGGGCTTGGCATTATGAGTCCATAGCTTAAGGCCTGACAATTTCGCATGCATCATTATTTATGTTATTTATGTGGGTTGCTTATGTTACATTATTTACGTGGGCCTATTGTTATAACTTATAGGGTCGCAACGAGTCTAAAGTTTAATCCCGATTACATGCACTAATTAATTAATATAAATTAAGTTTATCAATTTTCGTTAAAATTTCGGAAGCTTTCCTCTTACTTTCCATAGAAAAACTTCACAGTAAAGTATGAAAATAGAAATTTTCTAACATAAAAAAGACGAAGATTGAAAAACAGCAAATTTTATCTACAAAAATATTAAAATAATTTCAACTTTTGATTATAATTTGACTGCTTATACGATTTAAATAATGTTAAAAATATTTCAATTTCTAATTATTAAAAGTTTAATCCAATAGAAAAATATAAACTCATAACATTCTCATAAGTGAATTATTGTTATGAGAATGAAGAATAAATTTTACATTTGTAAGTAAATTAAAATTATAAAAAAAGAAATTTTCTGAGTTAAAAAATGAATGAACTATTTTTAGATTTATTAAATCATTAAGCTGTAAATAATAATCAATGAAATTTTACTAAGAGAGGCGATTGTCCCTACACAGTAAATAACATCTCTTTATCAATTAACCACTCTAGGTATTTAAAATTAATAATACTACTACTTCGTTGCATTACATTAGAAAATGCAATTATATTGTATAACAATCGAGAAGGGTAATCATTATTTTTGAATTAGAAACAATGTAATTATTTCAATATA
This sequence comes from Centruroides sculpturatus, assembly GCF_000671375.1. NCBI lineage: Eukaryota > Metazoa > Arthropoda > Arachnida > Scorpiones > Buthidae > Centruroides > Centruroides sculpturatus. The sequence goes on from NW_019385577.1 coordinate 240,978, forward strand.
AAATTCTTTTATAAAAGTCGATCTATATAAATTATTCACCTATGAAAGTTATTTATAAATAGGCCCTGTCATAAACGAAGTAAAAATAATTTCGAGTACTCATCTTATTATAAAAGTCTCTTTGGACAGTGGGTGTTGTTTTGAAAGAAGATAAATATGACATAACATGAAGTTGACATGAAAATTATAGATGATAGCTGTCAAGCAGGCTTTCAAAGTATACCGTACAAATTTTCATCGCTGTCTAATTTCTTTTCTCTCATTCTTTAAATAAGCTTTTAAAAATATTTTTCCACGAATTAAAAAAATAAGAATTTCTTTCCAATAAAACGAGATTAATTCCCATTTTCCCTATTTTCTGTATAAGAATTATTAGGTTAGAAAGGTCTTGCCAGCCTACTCGATTGGCGCTCTTCGGATTGACGTGGGCAACGATATATTTCGCTGGAGGCCACGTTAAGAACCCAATACAGCGATGAATCAAAATTTTCTCACGTGGCTCCATTTAAACAGCTATCTACCGGAGGCTACGGCTTTCTCGTCGCATCATTCACGTTTTACACCAACAGATACTAATATTTATATACGAAAAATAATTTGCACTCGAATACATTAACCGTATTCATAAATTTCAGTATTAAAAGCAATAACTCTTCGTTAAATCTGGTTTAATTTATAAATAACTTACCACACTACTTAACGTTATCGAAATGATCAGATGCTCGAAACTATTTGAGCTTTTTCTTCGCTTAATTTTGTTTTTTATTCTCTACATCATTGCCACCGTGAGAACCATTACAAGTTGCCATGTGACCTGTCCACAGTTGTTGACTGATCAAAATGGGGAAAGAAGAGGACGTGAATGGGGGGAGTGATAGTGATTAGTCAGTCCATCAGTGTCTAGATTAGTTGTTTTGTTTCTTACATGCAATGATTATTGTAAGGTTAATGAATCGTAATCTTTTTATATCCGAATATTTACGAGTGGTTTACACCCTCGCTAGATTAAAACTGCTCTTAAAGGTTCTTATCAGATTTATATTTATTATAGTATAAATGTACTTTTTATGGCAATAAAAAATTATATGATTATTATTAAATAGTTATTGTTTCTTGACGGAAAATAAATTGACTGTCGTAAGTTACTAATCGTTACAATGAAAAAAGTTCTGATAAGATTTATGTAACTGATTTCCTTCGGTTCTGATGATTTCATTTCTAATGATGGAATCGTTATTTATGTTGTAGGTAATTATCTAACAAAAAACTGCGTGTAAAAATAAACAAATAATTATGTTAAATTGCTCATAATTATTTATGTTTTAGCAGGTTTTGTAACACTTATTTTCTTAAAATCAGATAATATTCTACTTAAAAGTAGCAAAAGTTTTTGAATATTTATTTTTCGTTTTAGTAATTAATACAACTATTGCATATATTATGATAAAAGTCTAGAGCCTAAAAATCGAAGGAAAGGTATAAAAGATTTAACATATTAGATATAAGTAATTTTTTTAATGAAACAGAACACTTATTAATTATATAAATAAGTCAAAACAATAAAAGCATGCTTAATTTTTTACCCGTGATTAGAACTAATTGAGAATGAAATACCCATGTTATACCAAATAGCCTCTTTAGGTTACTCCTAATTATGATGGTTAATAAACATACCAATAGAAACATTTTTATTATACTATATATGGTAGAATATTTTTAATGATAGCAAAAATAATAATTATTAAATGACTCATTCTGTTTTATCTTATTCATTTTTTATACTTTGTATGGTTTTAAATTTATCATAATTTTTTTCTGTATAGCCTGGATATAATTTTCATTAAAGTGAAATTATGCTCAATTTTAAAGTTACATTGATTAAAATAAAATAAAAATTACATATGGTAAACGGGATATTAAATGCACCTAATGTTTTATTAGATTATATTATTAATATTCCTGTTTATGTGGTTTTTTTTGTTTTTTTTTAGTAAATTTCAAAAGTTATAAGGCTATATAATTAAAATAACAAACTTTTAAAATCATTTATTGTTTTATTTACGTTAAAATATGCAAGCCACAATAAAATTCTGTTAAAGATTTAATTAAAACACTTAATTTATATAATTAAATTTAGAGAATAAATATGAGAAACAAATGCAAAATATATTCATTTGCATACTTAAATCTTTCATTTTAATTAAATAACTTCTAATTTATGTAACATAATATAATAAATTTGATCTTTACATATACATATTTTAAAATAATTATAATAAATACTTCATTATAAAAGAAGAATAGAAAATAATTGGAGAATACTCAGTTTAATGGCCAAAAAAAAAAAAAAAAAAAAGGAAAAGTGACGGCTTGCTTTATTATCTAATTAATTAAAAATGCTGCTAATACATTGCTTATTTTATTAATTAGTTTGAGACATTAAAATATAATGATTAATTAATAATTCATAAAGCTCGAACACTTAATAGACTATAATTAAACACTTATCAAAAAGATTAGACATTTTCCAGATTTTCTTTCCACAGAAAAATTTCCAAACTTTTACTTTAGAGTTAATAAGATATTCCAAACCAAATAACGATATATAAGTAGTAGTTAGATAAAAAATTAAAGAATAGAAACCGTCTAAGTTCAAATCTCCTTATAGACCTAACCTATCATAGAAAGTTTTTCGGATGTTTAATGAATGGTTTTGACTTTCTCGGATCATTATCCCACGAAATTTGAAAGGTAGACTTAGGCGAAGGAAGAGGTGGCCTGGGGTTACCACACTGTAATATAATTAAATATCTCCGAATTAAAATAGTTGTAATTTGCTAAAAACTGAAGTCTAACTTTTTAGGATCCACATAATGTCCCTGCGGCTTTATTGATGATCCTCAGAAAATATATAAAAAAATTCCTCATTATATAGAATTAGCTTTTTTTAATTTTAACTAATTATTAATCATTAACGGAAGCTTAATATGCTTAGAAATTGGAATCACAATAAATCAGTTTTATATAAATGACTCTTCGTGTTCTTATTCATTTGTATAACTCTATAAGAGAGTTAAAAAAAACAATATAATTATAATTATTTTGGTACAATATTTTTATATAAAATTATTCTATTCATAATTCAATAAATTATTATTAAACTTCATTCACTTTTCCATTAAATGTAAGAAAAATAAACTACAGTTATGAATAATTCTACGGATTTATCCTTTAATTTTGAAATTAAATAAACACTTAAGAAATTATTTCTGAGATTTATTCCAAGAATAAGAATAAAAGAAATAAAAGATATGTTATTGTTATTACTGCATTACTATTTTAGAAGAAAATTGCAAAATGCTATGCCATCTGGTGTAACATACAAAAACTAAAACTTATAATTACAATAACAAATATATATTACTGTATATATTTTTAGCATTATTTAAATTAAAAATTTAAGAATTAAATGTATAATAATATGTTAGATAAGTAATAAAAAATTTATTTTTTATATATATTAATTTTATTATTAAATACATTTTTACATAAAATTTGTATGTGTATGCAAAGTAATATAAACTTAAATACTGTGTTATATCGTATCATTGCAAGGATTTATAATAGAGTTATTTACCAGTTAAAACTCTTGGGATATATATATATATATATATATTTATATATAAATATATATTGCATTTATACAATTCATTTATAGAATTAAAATAAAAAAACATTTAGACAAATTTCGGGAGAATTTTCAGACGTTACTATTTAATTATTTGCTTAAAATAAAGCCACGTAACTCGAGCGAAACATACTTAAAATCACATATCTTCAAATAATAATAATAATTCATAGGAATGATCCTAATATCTAATATCTAGAATTCGGTAAAGCTCATTAGATACAATTAATTACATTTTACAACAGGTGTTGAACAATGATTGTTTTTTTAGGACGTGTCGATCTTTCGGATCAAGGACATCGGCCGATCAGAATATTAACGAAGAAACGTAGGCTTAATGACCTGTGGGAAAACTTTCGAGTTTTCTACATAATCACGCAATGGTTCAATACAAAGTACCTATTACTGTAATAATTAAACTGTTATAACTTTTATCTGATACTCAAAACAATTTGTACCTTTTATTCCTTTTATATATTAATATAATATGTATATATGCCTATGCATTTTTCACGCACATAATTATTAATTGATTTCTTTTTATATAATATTTAATCGTTTAATTTTTTAATGATAATTATGTTATTAGTATTTACATTCTTTTAAGATAAGGTAACTGTATTGTGAGAACATTAAAATGGAAAATATAAATGTAACCCTTTAAAAACTTTGCTAGATATTTCAATAAATTTTAATAAAAATATGAATTATTTTGTATTTTTCGATAGTTATACTTGTTTATAACGTGTAAATTACAGAATGTTTTTAATTTTAAGAGTGCCAAAACTCTTCGTTTTAGTATATTAAAAATTACAATACCCGAAAAAGTAAACTGTTATATTTTATATTGGCTTATGCATTATATTATTATTATTTACATATAATAATTTTGATATAGGGGAGACCGGGGCAACTTCGGCATGCGGGGCAAGTTTGTCAAGCGCTTTTTTTAAAAAACAAATTAAAAGGAGACTTTGGTTATAGGTTAGGCAGTTGAGTTTTATTGGTGGCTTGTTGAGTGTAGTGTTTTTATTGTTCTCCAACAAGCGTAGTTGAATTATCAAGCAAATTTTCATTTTCGTTCAATTCCATATAATATTTTTTTTCCATTTATATTGAATTGGCAGGTTTTGTTATAATTCCATGATAACGAAAGTTACTTTTCCTGTTAGAAGGATGTAACTTCAACTTATTCACGTGGCCAGATCGTGGCTTGGCATTCTGTTCTCAGGGTTGTACTTAATGTTTCGAAATCATGACTAGCGGGGTAAGATCGGCAACATAAAGCCACATTAGAAGCAAAGGATAAAAATCAAACAGATGATAAATGAAAACATGTTTGCATTTGTTATTCATGTATATATGTCTTTGAACTTGCATTTCGTTGTAATAATATTAAATGGGTGTTGGATTTGTATTTCTTTGTTTTAATAGTGAATTCCAACTTATACATTGTTAATAACATAATTTTATATACGTGCCTATCTTGCCCCATTACTGTTGCCCCTATACCAGGGGCAACTTTAATAAAAATAATTAAAATAATTACAACTTTACAAAAAGAGAGAAGTTGCCGATCTTGCCCCTATACCCGGGGCAACTTCGTCAATTTCTCTCTTCTTGTAAAGTTGTAATTATTTTAATTATTTTTATTTCCAAACTGATTTTAACCAGTTCTATAGTAAGGTAACATTCCAATAGACAATATGCAAAGCTTTTTTTTCAGTTTACAGCAGTATTTATTACACAAAATTTAAGTAAAGCTTAACATGCCGATCTTGCCCCGGTCTCCCCTATAACACAGCCGTTTCCAAACTGCTAAGATATAAGGACCCCTTAAAAATTCAATATACTCTTATATAGGCTATATATAGAGAAACGCTGTATGAAATAGACCTGTATATGTACTGTGTATGTATAAGTATGTAGTCTGTGAGAAGAGCTACTTGTATATATTCTAATTATATTGATAATATGTAGTGTTGTAAAAGGAAATTTGTTGTGATTTAAGAAAATAAACGAAATATTACTAGATATTTTCTGAATGCTTTGTGAACCTTCTGACTCGAGGAGCTTGGGCCCGAGTTTTGGAAACGCTGATCTAATGTATTGGCATATCACAGTTACACTATCGTTCCTTTTCATTGATAAAAGAGGATTTCTTCTTATTTTTATACGAAAAGTAATTATTTCTAATTAATTTTGGAAGAAATTTAATGTTATATAATAATTATAAACTAAACTTTATCATAGACTGTATAGGCTATATTTTAATTTCATTTAAATTAAAACGTTTTTTAACATTTTTTAATAATGAATCAATTATTATGATTAATTAATAGACCGTGTAAAATATGAAAAACGAAACAAAACTAAATAAATACAAAAATATTTTGTTGTCGTTAATCGTAATTTATCCGCTTATAAATTGTTTAATTTTAATTCAATGTATTAGTCTTATTATTTATTCTTGCTTTATTAATAACATTCACAAATTAATATAGGTATATTTATTTATCCGAGTGATCCTTTTAATAGATACAACACCTCGTGCAGAGTGTGCAGAGTGCCTGCAGATGTCACTATATGGTCAAATGATCACATCTGCAGACAGTAATATAATCGCGTGTATATAAATAGGCAACTAGCAATAATAGGGCAACATCTAACAAGGTCCAAAAGTGCTTTTGTAAGGACGTCGAAGCCCAAATGGCGAATGGTAGAGTGGAGTCCTTGAAAATGGGCTTTACAGCAAGTCCTTTCCTTCCAGTAACGAGGTCTGAGTAACTGCTGTTATCTTTTTCAGTAGAATTTAAATTTTTATTTACAAATTTTTTTAAAGTTCAGTTTTTTAGAAAAAAAAATTAAACCATTACATCTTAGATTTTGATTAAAATTGCAGGACTGAGTTACCTCACATACCAAAATCACTGGTGTTAAAATAAGGCTATTTTAGTGATTCTATCAGTAAAATAGCCTTGTTTTTTTTTAATAAAACATTTTATCCGAGTATTTTCACTCTATACTCCAATATTTAAATTAAACTTAATAATTTATAGTATTTTCTGAAATCGTGCATGCTCATATTTAATATACAGTATTAGGATGATGTTAAACCTACGTAAGATGATGCCTGTAGGTTTATCTAATGATTTTTCATTTTCTACTTTTCTGTTATAGTGCTTTTTAATTAAATGTTTTTAAACATAAAAAGGAACAGAAATGTTGATTAATTAAATACAATTTTTAGAATGCGAGTAGTATAAAAAGGATAAGGTCTGCACGGATCGGTTATTTATAATATTAAGTGCTTACACTTTTCATATAGGGGAGATCGGGGCAAGATCGGCATGTTAAGCTTTACTTAAATTTTGTGTAATAAATACTGCTGTAAACTGAAAAAAAAGCTTTGCATATTGTCTATTGGAATGTTACCTTACTANATAATATTAAGCGCAAATAAAATTCTAAATAAATATTTTAATTAATTATAATATTTTCCTGTTTATCTGAGAAATCTTTAAATGAGAAAAAAACTCTGTGGATATCCGGTAAAATCACTAATAATTTGCATAATAATTAGCCAGCTTAAATATTAAAATTCGAAAACAGATAAAAAGTAGAACTGCCGGAACCTGTAAAAATCGTTTATAAAAGACCATCTTAAATAAAATTCATAGTTAATAATTATTTCAATGGTAAAAGATATGGAATGAACTCTTATTTTAATTATCCCGACTTAAAAGTACTCGAGATTTCCAAGATTTTTGTATCTAAAAATAATCGTTCTTCCCATCTACCGTGAATACGTCGCTGCCAGCCGTTCAAAACATTATTCATTTTTCATTTTGTCGTCTTCCAACAATGTACAGATTGTCTAATAAAAGATAACTCCGAAAAATAACGAGAATCTCAATAAGATATTAAACATCACTAGAAAGACTAGTTCAACTACATACATTCAAGAAATGATTTTCCTTTTTACTGGATTTTTTCTTTCCTTTTTATTTTTTATTAATTTTCTGTTAGTCGTGAATAAAAACATGCCTATTAAATTATTATTATTCTAAAAATTATTTTAAATTATAGTCGACTTTTAAAATATTTCTTTCTGTATTACGTTAAACTGTTACGTTTATTTCCACCTAATTTACAGTTTATTATTATTATTGCATTTTTAATTTAATAATAGAAAAATTACCTACCCGAAATATTGACTCGATTATAAAATTCCAACTTTAAGACTTTTTAATGTAAGAGAATGCCAAGTTTCGCTACCGAATCATCTAATCCAATGGTTAGAAATGGTAAAAGGTGCTGAACTTTCATTAGTTTCATTAGAGCCCAGAGTCATTATCTTTCTTTTACGCCTGGCAACAGATGAAAACCGATAACAGCAACGGGCAATTATCACAAATATTATTGTGTTGCATTGACTTACTAAACTTGTTTTGAAGCTATTGTATAAAAAGTTTTTTCTTTCAAATTAAACAATATAAACAATGTCTTCTCTAATAACTTCTATTCGATGCTGATCTAAGTTAATTCACGGCGACTAATATTGTATCGCTCTAAGTTTAGACATAAAAACATTTTAAAACCTGTTTTTGGCCTATAGTGTTCGTTCGATTCAGTACGACTGTATAAATTTCGTTAATTCTTTACGCTTCTAGTTATTATTTTACAAAGCGTAATATCCTGTAATGTTTAACAGAGCAAAGTATTTTTTTCATTTTACTAAACTGTATTCTTCTGCAGCCTGTATTTTGGAAAGGTTATGTCTCCTATGTGGTATTACTCGAACAATGTTATCAGATCACGCTGCATTTAAAAATAATCCAGAATGACTTCGTTGTTACCTCATAAAAAGTTTATATTTGACTTGAGATACATAAATATCTATACGATTTTTCAGCTACCTCAGTCTTAGTAACAGGTAAAATAAAATAAAATTTACCTATTACTATAATAGACGTCTCCAGTTTTTCCTGTATACTATCCTCGTTCTGCCTCTATTCGAAGATTGATCGTAGAATCGATCTTGGTGATTAGGTCTATATTATTGGAGTGTTAATATTCAAATATTAACACGTCAATAATATAGACCTAATCACCAATTTATAGATCAACAAATGAATAAATTTTAAAAAATAACCGAAGTTTATCAGTTTTAGACCCCATTTTCAGTGATTCTGAAATGTATCACCGGTTGGATTTTAAATAATACGTTTAACTATAGGCCTAAAATCTAATATATATACAAGTTAAATATATATAACAATAAATAATATGCCATAAATTAAATTTAAAATATACCGGTATATAAAATATAGTTAACATCACTTCGGGCCTATAAATATTTTCCTAATTTTCCTTCCACGTTTGACCTGTAATCTATTACATAAAAATATAAAGAAATAATTTTTACCGTAATTAACAATTTGTATATTAAAGAATTATCAAAAAATTCTAAATTCTATCCAAAAAATCTATCGGATGTGCAACAATTTCGCATATAAATTCAAAGGAGCATTATGGTGGTAGGCATATCGAGTCATATTGTTATATTAAAATTCCTTTTTAACAGCTGCGCGAAAAAGAGTATTCTCCCAGATTGTCGCGTGCCGAAACTAGTCCACACGTGGCAGACGGGAGGGATAAAAAAGATCTTTTGTTTCCCCATCCAGCTGTCGGGTCTCCAGACGAGAATGCAGTCCGCATCAGCTGTAATTGATAAAAACCATGTGTTCTGTTATGCTTTGACTGGAGGAGAAGTGTTAGGTAAATTTGCAGACCATCTTGGCTGTCTGCAAAAGTTGACTTTTCACAGAGTTCGAGCGGATAAAAAATTCGAAATGTTTTCCTAAAGAATATAATATCTTATATAAAAATATTATTTGAATTAAGATAGTTTTAGCGTGGCCTATACCATATGTTTTGGAAGATACCGCATGTTCTACGTGATACTAAAATAGACCTGAGTAAATGGTCATCCCATAAACTGACAGAGAGATTTATTCGTTCTATTTATAAACACCACCACTCCTTAAAAATATTTTATTATAATATTATATAGTAAACGCCATTTTATTTCATTTTAACGATTCATAAATGTAACCTGTAAATGCTTAATATTTTTTCCACTAAACCAAAAGACAACTTACCTAAGCAATGGTGGATCTAAAAAATTGTTGCAGAGGAACTATTTATTAATGGATAGACTATGTTGACGTTACTGGATGAAATTTTCTGTAAATTATATTTATTTAAAAAATTACATATAAATATTTTTAATGCATAAATTTAAATATTAGATCGTATTCTTCGTTTACAAATCAATTGTTAAACTTTAAAGAGCTGATAAACTACACAGAAAATGCGTTTTATTGATATACTTCATTGTTAAACGTTAGATTGCAGGCTGGATTTGCACATAAGCTAAACAAGCTGCAGCTTAGGGCTTGGCATTATGAGTCCATAGCTTAAGGCCTGACAATTTCGCATGCATCATTATTTATGTTATTTATGTGGGTTGCTTATGTTACATTATTTACGTGGGCCTATTGTTATAACTTATAGGGTCGCAACGAGTCTAAAGTTTAATCCCGATTACATGCACTAATTAATTAATATAAATTAAGTTTATCAATTTTCGTTAAAATTTCGGAAGCTTTCCTCTTACTTTCCATAGAAAAACTTCACAGTAAAGTATGAAAATAGAAATTTTCTAACATAAAAAAGACGAAGATTGAAAAACAGCAAATTTTATCTACAAAAATATTAAAATAATTTCAACTTTTGATTATAATTTGACTGCTTATACGATTTAAATAATGTTAAAAATATTTCAATTTCTAATTATTAAAAGTTTAATCCAATAGAAAAATATAAACTCATAACATTCTCATAAGTGAATTATTGTTATGAGAATGAAGAATAACTTTTACATTTGTAAGTAAATTAAAATTATAAAAAAAGAAATTTTCTGAGTTAAAAAATGAATGAACTATTTTTAGATTTATTAAATCATTAAGCTGTAAATAATAATCAATGAAATTTTACTAAGAGAGGCGATTGTCCCTACACAGTAAATAACATCTCTTTATCAATTAACCACTCTAGGTATTTAAAATTAATAATACTGCTACTTCGTTGCATTACATTAGAAAATGCAATTATATTGTATAACAATCGAGAAGGGTAATCATTATTTTTGAATTAGAAACAATGTAATTATTTCAATATAAAATTCTTTTATAAAAGTCGATCTATATAAATTATTCACCTATGAAAGTTATTTATAAATAGGCCCTGTCATAAACGAAGTAAAAATAATTTCGAGTACTCATCTTATTATAAAAGTCTCTTTGGACAGTGGGTGTTGTTTTGAAAGAAGATAAATATGACATAACATGAAGTTGACATGAAAATTATAGATGATAGCTGTCAAGCAGGCTTTCAAAGTATACCGTACAAATTTTCATCGCTGTCTAATTTCTTTTCTCTCATTCTTTAAATAAGCTTTTAAAAATATTTTTCCACGAATTAAAAAAATAAGAATTTCTTTCCAATAAAACGAGATTAATTCCCATTTTCTCTATTTTCTGTATAAGAATTATTAGGTTAGAAAGGTCTTGCCAGCCTACTCGATTGGCGCTCTTCGGATTGACGTGGGCAACGATATATTTCGCTGGAGGCCACGTTAAGAACCCAATACAGCGATGAATCAAAATTTTCTCACGTGGCTCCATTTAAACAGCTATCTACCGGAGGCTACGGCTTTCTCGTCGCATCATTCACGTTTTACACCAACAGATACTAATATTTATATACGAAAAATAATTTGCACTCGAATACATTAACCGTATTCATAAATTTCAGTATTAAAAGCAATAACTCTTCGTTAAATCTGGTTTAATTTATAAATAACTTACCACACTACTTAACGTTATCGAAATGATCAGATGCTCGAAACTATTTGAGCTTTTTCTTCGCTTAATTTTGTTTTTTATTCTCTACATCATTGCCACCGTGAGAACCATTACAAGTTGCCATGTGACCTGTCCACAGTTGTTGACTGATCAAAATGGGGAAAGAAGAGGACGTGAATGGGGGGAGTGATAGTGATTAGTCAGTCCATCAGTGTCTAGATTAGTTGTTTTGTTTCTTACATGCAATGATTATTGTAAGGTTAATGAATCGTAATCTTTTTATATCCGAATATTTACGAGTGGTTTACACCCTCGCTAGATTAAAACTGCTCTTAAAGGTTCTTATCAGATTTATATTTATTATAGTATAAATGTACTTTTTATGGCAATAAAAAATTATATGATTATTATTAAATAGTTATTGTTTCTTGACGGAAAATAAATTGACTGTCGTAAGTTACTAATCGTTACAATGAAAAAAGTTCTGATAAGATTTATGTAACTGATTTCCTTCGGTTCTGATGATTTCATTTCTAATGATGGAATCGTTATTTATGTTGTAGGTAATTATCTAACAAAAAACTGCGTGTAAAAATAAACAAATAATTATGTTAAATTGCTCATAATTATTTATGTTTTAGCAGGTTTTGTAACACTTATTTTCTTAAAATCAGATAATATTCTACTTAAAAGTAGCAAAAGTTTTTGAATATTTATTTTTCGTTTTAGTAATTAATACAACTATTGCATATATTATGATAAAAGTCTAGAGCCTAAAAATCGAAGGAAAGGTATAAAAGATTTAACATATTAGATATAAGTAATTTTTTTAATGAAACAGAACACTTATTAATTATATAAATAAGTCAAAACAATAAAAGCATGCTTAATTTTTTACCCGTGATTAGAACTAATTGAGAATGAAATACCCATGTTATACCAAATAGCCTCTTTAGGTTACTCCTAATTATGATGGTTAATAAACATACCAATAGAAACATTTTTATTATACTATATATGGTAGAATATTTTTAATGATAGCAAAAATAATAATTATTAAATGACTCATTCTGTTTTATCTTATTCATTTTTTATACTTTGTATGGTTTTAAATTTATCATAATTTTTTTCTGTATAGCCTGGATATAATTTTCATTAAAGTGAAATTATGCTCAATTTTAAAGTTACATTGATTAAAATAAAATAAAAATTACATATGGTAAACGGGATATTAAATGCACCTAATGTTTTATTAGATTATATTATTAATNAAAGTAATGTTAATTTACAACTATTTACAACAATAAACTGTACATAAATTTAATAAACTGTACAATTTAATGTTTTATCATACACAGATATTCACATCAAAATATTAAATGATTTGACAATATTTCAAAAGCAGTTTTTTCTATAATAAACTAGAAAAATTTGTTGATAAAAAAATTATTCTTTTAGATGATGACAATAAATTATAAATAATATGAATTAATCAAGTAATACCCAAAGAACTGCAACTGATTTACTTAATTTTTAATTAATAACCAGAGCTTTTATATATGTGTTTAACTTTATCTAAAAATTTGTTTCTTCATCCAAAGAGATGAAACAACATTTCATTTCAAACTGTATAGTTAATTCTTGACAATTAATTAAAAATTTTGAACCAAAGAAATAATAAATTTCTGCTAGAAATTAAGAACATTTGTACAAACAACCTATTGGGCTGACATTACCAGACATCAGTCCATTAGGTCATCTCAAACATTACTAGATGTTTCAAGATTAATGCTACAGAATTTTAAAATGTAATTAAAATAAAGAATAAAAACATAGAAATGTTAATCACAAAAATGCATTAATTACAAATATAAAAATACTATAACGAATTAATTATGCAGATAGTAACATAATCATAGATTAACAATTTAGTTTTAGCAAATTCCTAATTCAAATGTTCTACTTTGATTCAGCTTAATAGTTTTTATTCAATAAAAACTAAACCTCAAACAAAAATTAAATTTATTAAAATAAGGATGTGTTAAATGAATTTATTTATCATCATACTGTTTAAAATGTTTTTTTAAAAAAGTGAACTTATGATTTTATCGATTTAAATCATTAAAAAATTTTAAAATGTTTTATTTTATATAGCACAAATATTGATACATTCTTTCGCATAGATTTATGAAAGAATGTAATGTATCTACATGTAATCTATATGTTTTTACAGTTCATTAAAAAAAACTGAATCAAAATTTGGGTTAACACTTAGTCTAGATCAAATAGACACATATACATGTGGGCTTATCACACCAATGAACACGATTAATTCACAAAATCTTAAATGATTATTTAACACCTTATTAATAAAAGTATTAAAGATTTTGTGAATTAATCTTGTTCACTGGTGTGATAAGCCTGCGTGTATATGTGTCTATTTGATCTAGAATAAGTGTTAAACAATATTAAGGGCTAAAAGCAATAGATTATTTCACACTTTGGTTTAAATAATTTTAGATAAAAACTGAAAATTTATAAGTACATTTTAATACAGTACTATATTACTTACTAAATAATTGTTATAGTACAACTTCACAAAAAAGTATTAAATTATATGTTATATTCTTTATGTACATTCATTCTAGTATTTTTTTTCAATATATGTAACATAGGATTTCTTTAATTAATATTCTTCAAGTCATAAACATAATACTTTATGATAATATACTGAATTCTATTTTTCCAAAGCTTTTTCATTTATAATCTTAAACTTATGTGGACAGTTCAGCACTTACATTTACAGTCGACCCCCCTATAACACTGTTGATTTTTCCATTTTATATGGGTGGGGGTGGCTTGTGGGACTTAAAGTCCCAGAATCCTGGTTATTTCTATCAGGTTGCTGGAGAGAGTCAATGTGGTGATTTTGCTGCTGGATGACTTGATTAAAATTTTTCTCGAGCTCCTGGATCAGAAAGCTTACTCCAGCCAGGCTTTGAATGGCTTTGTCTTTAAGTTCTGTCCGCATGTTGCGGGCGGCCTCTATACACTCTTTGACAGTGAATAGTTTCTCTTTTATTCCTTCTTCTAGCTCCATGATGATGTCTTGAGACTTATCCATTCTAACTCTTTAGGTATTAATTTATTGGATTGACTTTAATTTTATTTATATACTATTCCTACTATTATTTATATACTATTCCTACTGTATTATTTTAAAACTTTACCTAACCCAAGCACCAGAATGAATAAAAACAGTTCCTCACAAAAACAGCAACACGTCTTAACAGAACACTCTCCTGAACTGGAATC
>NW_019385577.1:256320-260852 GCF_000671375.1 Centruroides sculpturatus
AAAAGTAACTTTCGTTATCATGGAATTATAACAAAACCTGCCAATTCAATATAAATGGAAAAAAAATATTATATGGAATTGAACGAAAATGAAAATTTGCTTGATAATTCAACTACGCTTGTTGGAGAACAATAAAAACACTACACTCAACAAGCCACCAATAAAACTCAACTGCCTAACCTATAACCAAAGTCTCCTTTTAATTTGTTTTTTTAAAAAAAGCGCTTGACAAACTTGCCCCGCATGCCGAAGTTGCCCCGGTCTCCCCTACATATAAGTTGATAGTAAAAATATTCTTTTATTAAAGATTTTAATAAATATTATAATTGCGGTGAATATAGTAACTTAACCTATCTTCTCGTGATGCAAAGTGATTATAAATGCATATAACCTAGAGATAAGAGCATAACATCCGCGAATACTCGAATATATCTAATATTGCGCCGTAAGCATAGACGGCACCCTTTCAGCCAGAGTTATCGGATAGATAAAGTCGATTATCCCCAAAGCTTCCGCAAAATTTCCCGAAATAACGGAATTTTATCGAAATGTTCATAATTTGAAAATATTATATTAATATATAAAACTCCAAATATTGTATAAACTACTTGGGAGAAGGAAAAACATACAAAGAACTGTATTTACAGATCATATTACTTAATTTTAAAATCCTAATACAATTGCCACACTCTTTTCGTTCGTTTCCGTACACATTACGTTAATAATAAAGCAAACACTATATTTATGTAGATTTTTATATTCACACATTATATTTAAAGCGTGCCAACGCTTTAAATATAATGTGTGAATATAAAAATATTTAAAGCGTTGGCACGCTTTAAATATAATGTGTGAATATAAAAATCTTTAAATTTTATCCGCTTTATTATACTTTCGCAAGGTCTTTTTTAACTTATAAATGCAGACGTTTTCAATTATTTTTGGTCGACGATAATTTTATTAAAAATTAGGTAAACCGATATACTGTATACAGTGTATTTATCTAATTATTACAGAGAAGTACTGTATATAGAAATATAAAGTTTTTAAAAGTCCAATGAATTTTTCGGGACTGGTCCGTCCGAATACGTCTGCTCAACTCATCACCCCGACCTTACTAAAAGGGTGTCGTTAGAGCGACATTAGTAAAAACTAACGTAGTTAATTAAGTAGAATTAGCCACATTTTTAAAAAAGTAGAAATCACATCAGTATTGATTGTCGGCTTCCGGGCAGCATAATTCGCGCATCATCCAATTTTATTCGCTATAGGTTCACTGACCATAGAATAATTAAGCTGATTTTTACTTGCGAAAAAAAAGGTGACCACTCAGAACGAGTTTCCTCCCTCCCGACTTCCTGAAAGAAAGCGGGAACGGTCATCAATGGCCGGCCATCTGCCAAAAAGACAGTCAGCCGACCCGCTTCGCGCTCAGAAGGAAACTCCACACCTCATCATCGTGGTCGGTGTTGCTTACAGATTCGGTCACGAATCCGTTAAGTTTACTTCAGAAATGATCCCTTGAAGTATGATCTTAACAACACAACTCCGTCCCTTCCCCTCGTTCTACCACGTACTCTTCTATCTCCGGTGTTGTTGCCTTTCGGGCTCTAATTCTCCCTAGCCCTGCAATCTGTTGGAAAATACGAAAGAAAATCGAGTCCGAACACTTCCACACCTACGATTTTTATAAAATATGTTTTAGTATATCTTTCGGTTTTTTCCGTAATTAACCAATAATGCAATTTTCGGACGATCTTAAGGTCGGGCAGAGTGGCAGAGAATCTGACGAATCTACGTTTAGTGTTTATGGCTACGATTATCGATTACGATTTATGACTATTTACGAATGTCGTTTTGATTATTTCTAAAGACCGAAAAGCAAAGGCGCAATGACGTTGTTATATACCTGTATTGAAAAAAAAGGGAGCTTAATATCGACTACATAAACGCTTAAGCGAGTTGCTTAATTCAGTTCCCGCGTGGTCTAGTGGTTAGGATACCTGGCTCTCACCCAGGAGGCCCGGGTTCGATTCCCGGCACGGGAACTAATTTTTTNAATAGAAAATAATTGGAGAATACTCAGTTTAATGGCCAAAAAAAAAAAAAAAAAAAAGGAAAAGTGACGGCTTGCTTTATTATCTAATTAATTAAAAATGCTGCTAATACATTGCTTATTTTATTAATTAGTTTGAGACATTAAAATATAATGATTAATTAATAATTCATAAAGCTCGAACACTTAATAGACTATAATTAAACACTTATCAAAAAGATTAGACATTTTCCAGATTTTCTTTCCACAGAAAAATTTCCAAACTTTTACTTTAGAGTTAATAAGATATTCCAAACCAAATAACGATATATAAGTAGTAGTTAGATAAAAAATTAAAGAATAGAAACCGTCTAAGTTCAAATCTCCTTATAGACCTAACCTATCATAGAAAGTTTTTCGGATGTTTAATGAATGGTTTTGACTTTCTCGGATCATTATCCCACGAAATTTGAAAGGTAGACTTAGGCGAAGGAAGAGGTGGCCTGGGGTTACCACACTGTAATATAATTAAATATCTCCGAATTAAAATAGTTGTAATTTGCTAAAAACTGAAGTCTAACTTTTTAGGATCCACATAATGTCCCTGCGGCTTTATTGATGATCCTCAGAAAATATATAAAAAAATTCCTCATTATATAGAATTAGCTTTTTTTAATTTTAACTAATTATTAATCATTAACGGAAGCTTAATATGCTTAGAAATTGGAATCACAATAAATCAGTTTTATATAAATGACTCTTCGTGTTCTTATTCATTTGTATAACTCTATAAGAGAGTTAAAAAAAAACAATATAATTATAATTATTTTGGTACAATATTTTTATATAAAATTATTCTATTCATAATTCAATAAATTATTATTAAACTTCATTCACTTTTCCATTAAATGTAAGAAAAATAAACTACAGTTATGAATAATTCTACGGATTTATCCTTTAATTTTGAAATTAAATAAACACTTAAGAAATTATTTCTGAGATTTATTCCAAGAATAAGAATAAAAGAAATAAAAGATATGTTATTGTTATTACTGCATTACTATTTTAGAAGAAAATTGCAAAATGCTATGCCATCTGGTGTAACATACAAAAACTAAAACTTATAATTACAATAACAAATATATATTACTGTATATATTTTTAGCATTATTTAAATTAAAAATTTAAGAATTAAATGTATAATAATATGTTAGATAAGTAATAAAAAATTTATTTTTTATATATATTAATTTTATTATTAAATACATTTTTACATAAAATTTGTATGTGTATGCAAAGTAATATAAACTTAAATACTGTGTTATATCGTATCATTGCAAGGATTTATAATAGAGTTATTTACCAGTTAAAACTCTTGGGATATATATATATATATATATATTTATATATAAATATATATTGCATTTATACAATTCATTTATAGAATTAAAATAAAAAAACATTTAGACAAATTTCGGGAGAATTTTCAGACGTTACTATTTAATTATTTGCTTAAAATAAAGCCACGTAACTCGAGCGAAACATACTTAAAATCACATATCTTCAAATAATAATAATAATTCATAGGAATGATCCTAATATCTAATATCTAGAATTCGGTAAAGCTCATTAGATACAATTAATTACATTTTACAACAGGTGTTGAACAATGATTGTTTTTTTAGGACGTGTCGATCTTTCGGATCAAGGACATCGGCCGATCAGAATATTAACGAAGAAACGTAGGCTTAATGACCTGTGGGAAAACTTTCGAGTTTTCTACATAATCACGCAATGGTTCAATACAAAGTACCTATTACTGTAATAATTAAACTGTTATAACTTTTATCTGATACTCAAAACAATTTGTACCTTTTATTCCTTTTATATATTAATATAATATGTATATATGCCTATGCATTTTTCACGCACATAATTATTAATTGATTTCTTTTTATATAATATTTAATCGTTTAATTTTTTAATGATAATTATGTTATTAGTATTTACATTCTTTTAAGATAAGGTAACTGTATTGTGAGAACATTAAAATGGAAAATATAAATGTAACCCTTTAAAAACTTTGCTAGATATTTCAATAAATTTTAATAAAAATATGAATTATTTTGTATTTTTCGATAGTTATACTTGTTTATAACGTGTAAATTACAGAATGTTTTTAATTTTAAGAGTGCCAAAACTCTTCGTTTTAGTATATTAAAAATTACAATACCCGAAAAAGTAAACTGTTATATTTTATATTGGCTTATGCATTATATTATTATTATTTACATATAATAATTTTGATATAGGGGAGACCGGGGCAACTTCGGCATGCGGGGCAAGTTTGTCAAGCGCTTTTTTTAAAAAACAAATTAAAAGGAGACTTTGGTTATAGGTTAGGCAGTTGAGTTTTATTGGTGGCTTGTTGAGTGTAGTGTTTTTATTGTTCTCCAACAAGCGTAGTTGAATTATCAAGCAAATTTTCATTTTCGTT
>NW_019385577.1:261363-266044 GCF_000671375.1 Centruroides sculpturatus
TTCAACACACGCAATTAATTTTTCAAGTAATTCTCTCCACAAAGCGAATTGTCTTTTTCTTGTAAATTCGTTGTCGAATTTTCCGCTGTTCATTTTCTTATTATTTTCTATATATGTTACTAATATTTCTTTTTGTTCTTCGCTTATTTTTTAAAATAAAACATTCGAGGTTTTCATTTTGTTTCTGCGTACTATATTGCCACAAGACAACTTTTAACTGTAGCACGTGTAAACTAATTCGCGTTGATTTGTTTACAACTTGTTACAGTTAAGTTGATTGGTCGAATCATTATAGTCGCAAACCCAGATGCATTGTAAATAATCCCATCATGCTTATCGACAAACGTAAACAAGTGAATATGATCTACTTCCGCTCGCTTTTCGAGTTCACTCGAAGGGTCTAACTCGAGACTACCGATTATGCGAGTCATAGTAACACGAGTGAGTTCGATGACGTCAGTTCGAGTACAACACGAAAAACTCGAGACTAAGGGCCCTGAATCGCCCCGACAATCGCACACATTTGGCAGACTTTACACTGTTAAATTCATCCCTTCCTGTATCTTCTTCCACAGTTTTTCATTATTCTCTTCACTCTATACCTGTCTTTCAGGTTCTTGGATAGTTTCATCTGCAAAGTATTCGGCCATCAGTGCCTTGAAATTCTGAGTCAGACTATCGTCTGCCCAAAATGCCATTTGGGAACTTTATAGCCCCCAATGACCAGGAAAAAATGAAAAATACTGTATATCAATTGGATATATACTTCTAATGAAAAACTGGTTTTTGAAAGCTTTCACTTATAAATGCAGACATTTTCAATTATTTTTGGTCGACGATAATTCTATTAAGAATTAGATAAACCGATATACAGTATACAGTGTATTTATCTAATTATTACAGAGAAGTACTGTATATAGAAATATAAAGTTTTTAAAAGTCCAATGAATTTTTCGGGAGTGGTCCGTCCGAATACGTCTGCTCAACTCATCACCCCGACCTTACTAAAAGGGTGTCGTTAGAGCGACATTAGTAAAAACTAACGTAGTTAATTAAGTAGAATTAGCCACATTTTTAAAAAAGTAGAAATCACATCAGTATTGATTGTCGGCTTCCGGGCAGCATAATTCGCGCATCATCCAATTTTATTCGCTATAGGTTCACTGACCATAGAATAATTAAGCTGATTTTTACTTGCGAAAAAAAAGGTGACCACTCAGAACGAGTTTCCTCCCTCCCGACTTCCTGAAAGAAAGCGGGAACGGTCATCAATGGCCGGCCATCTGCCAAAAAGACAGTCAGCCGACCCGCTTCGCGCTCAGAAGGAAACTCCACACCTCATCATCGTGGTCGGTGTTGCTTACAGATTCGGTCACGAATCCGTTAAGTTTACTTCAGAAATGATCCCTTGAAGTATGATCTTAACAACACAACTCCGTCCCTTCCCCTCGTTCTACCACGTACTCTTCTATCTCCGGTGTTGTTGCCTTTCGGGCTCTAATTCTCCCTAGCCCTGCAATCTGTTGGAAAATACGAAAGAAAATCGAGTCCGAACACTTCCACACCTACGATTTTTATAAAATATGTTTTAGTATATCTTTCGGTTTTTTCCGTAATTAACCAATAATGCAATTTTCGGACGATCTTAAGGTCGGGCAGAGTGGCAGAGAATCTGACGAATCTACGTTTAGTGTTTATGGCTACGATTATCGATTACGATTTATGACTATTTACGAATGTCGTTTTGATTATTTCTAAAGACCGAAAAGCAAAGGCGCAATGACGTTGTTATATACCTGTATTGAAAAAAAAGGGAGCTTAATATCGACTACATAAACGCTTAAGCGAATTGCTTAATTCAGTTCCCGCGTGGTCTAGTGGTTAGGATACCTGGTTCTCACCCAGGAGGCCCGGGTTCGATTCCCGGCACGGGAATTAATTTTTTGTGGTTATTTGTTGTTGGTCAAGGCATTTTCCGTTTGTGCGCCGTGTGTTTTTTACGGCATTTGTCCACTGAATCTACTTGAACCGAAAGATGTAAAAATCGCTTGGAGATTACAATTTTGCCATAAATTATTTTCGCTTGTTTGTATCGTTTCTTTATTCTTTACGAAAAGTTGTAATAGGCAAATATAACAACGTCTAAGTGTCGCTTGAATTCTCCTCTCCGAGTTAAGAAAGAAATTCACCACTTATGAATTGTCTATTACCATGATTTAAAATTTAAATGCATGAGATGAAGCAATCAAAAAAATAATGGGCGGACCATCAAAAATTCGGCAATTTAGACGTGAGAAGGTAACAGACAGACAAACAGAATTACCTTCGAATTTATAATATTAGTTTGGATTAATATGAATTTCTGCATAAGGGGTACGCGAGTTTGAGCTCTTTCTTGAAGTGGTATGCGGGAAAAACTAATTGGGAACCACTGGTCTATTGGGAAACGCAATGTTTTGACATTGCCGTATAATTTATACGTTCGAAAAAATCAATACAATTAGCGCGAATTTTTAAAAAATGGTATTCCATTTTAACGCAATTACGTCACCGATACACCTTCGCTCCGCTTGTCAAACAGTTCGTTTTATTTTAATGAAAAACTGGAAATATTGACCGCGGAGAAATATCCTTTTAGGTGGGTAAACAGCATTATCATCTGGGTCGTAGAACGCTTGTACGAGACTGAGAAGAGCGGGCTCTTTTATTAAAATAAAAGAGCCCACTTTAACAATGTTATTTGTGCAAATTAAATACGTAGAATGTTTCTTTATTGACAAAAAGTAATCTTAAAAATTTCAGTTTTTGTTAATAAAAATAACATTCATTTGTAAGGGTAGGTACAGTACTGTACCACCACGGGCTGCGAAAAACCCCACTTCCACCTCTGTATGGCTCGTAGGCCACGTTGTTATGAATCTTAATGTGTTGATCGTGCGAACAAATGCGACTATGGCTTTAATAAAGTATAAAGTCTTCCAACATCTCTCTTCACAATCACCAGCGACACATAATCTTTTTCTACAGAGACGACCTTTTTATGGAAGCCACGCCTAAACACAATAATGCAAATTGTTTAAAACGTCTTTTGGTGGCATTGCCATTACTAAAATCGAGCAATTATTTATATATTGTCACAATGCTGGCTGCAATTTTTAATCTTAATACTTTTCCTTTAATTAAAAATACAGTCGTGTCAGTCATCAATTTATCAATTAGTGATGTAACGAATATTCGGTATTCAGCCGAATAGCTAAAAACAGGAGTAAGAAATAACAAAAACACAGTAAATTAATCATTTTGGTATTTAGATTTAATGTTATTGGGTTAGTGTTGTTTGATTATATTTATTTATAACTTATAACATGCACAAAATAAAAAAGAAAATAATATTAGTCACATGTATTCGCAATTTATAATTACAAAGATCAGCAGACGTACACCCTTATTCGTTCGAGAATCGTCGCACATCTGAGATCTGACCCTGCCTATCCTTCTTTTTAAGCGCTCTTTCCTCTATCGCTCTAGTCCACATATGCATACATCATAATACGCGCTCACGATACTTTCGATTCGTCACTTTTCCGTCGTAGATTTCCAATTTTACAATTACGTAACTNATTTATAGAATTAAAATAAAAAAACATTTAGACAAATTTCGGGAGAATTTTCAGACGTTACTATTTAATTATTTGCTTAAAATAAAGCCACGTAACTCGAGCGAAACATACTTAAAATCACATATCTTCAAATAATAATAATAATTCATAGGAATGATCCTAATATCTAATATCTAGAATTCGGTAAAGCTCATTAGATACAATTAATTACATTTTACAACAGGTGTTGAACAATGATTGTTTTTTTAGGACGTGTCGATCTTTCGGATCAAGGACATCGGCCGATCAGAATATTAACGAAGAAACGTAGGCTTAATGACCTGTGGGAAAACTTTCGAGTTTTCTACATAATCACGCAATGGTTCAATACAAAGTACCTATTACTGTAATAATTAAACTGTTATAACTTTTATCTGATACTCAAAACAATTTGTACCTTTTATTCCTTTTATATATTAATATAATATGTATATATGCCTATGCATTTTTCACGCACATAATTATTAATTGATTTCTTTTTATATAATATTTAATCGTTTAATTTTTTAATGATAATTATGTTATTAGTATTTACATTCTTTTAAGATAAGGTAACTGTATTGTGAGAACATTAAAATGGAAAATATAAATGTAACCCTTTAAAAACTTTGCTAGATATTTCAATAAATTTTAATAAAAATATGAATTATTTTGTATTTTTCGATAGTTATACTTGTTTATAACGTGTAAATTACAGAATGTTTTTAATTTTAAGAGTGCCAAAACTCTTCGTTTTAGTATATTAAAAATTACAATACCCGAAAAAGTAAACTGTTATATTTTATATTGGCTTATGCATTATATTATTATTATTTACATATAATAATTTTGATATAGGGGAGACCGGGGCAACTTCGGCATGCGGGGCAAGTTTGTCAAGCGCTTTTTTTAAAAAACAAATTAAAAGGAGACTTTGGTTATAGGTTAGGCAGTTGAGTTTTATTGGTGGCTTGTTGAGTGTAGTGTTTTTATTGTTCTCCAACAAGCGTAGTTGAATTATCAAGCAAATTTTCATTTTCGTT
>NW_019385577.1:273051-275891 GCF_000671375.1 Centruroides sculpturatus
TCTGACCCTGCCTATCCTTCTTTTTAAGCGCTCTTTCCTCTATCGCTCTAGTCCACATATGCATACATCATAATACGCGCTCACGATACTTTCGATTTGTCACTTTTCCGTCGTAGATTTCCAATTTTACAATTACGTGACTCATAGCCTGGTGATAACGGAGAAAAGAGACAGATAGGACGTCGGTATAAGTCACAGTTATGATTTCACAGATTCGAGACAGCTTGGTAGCCCGAACGGCCCCAGGCTTTCGCTCGTGCACGCTAAGTGACTTTCATTACAAGCATTTAGCTTTCCGAAGTCTATGACAACAATTGTTTGACATTGACGGCCGTGAATTTCGCGCCAATAAGCTGCCTCGACTTGTTCGATTATATTATCAACTCAATTTCATACAGTATTTATTTTCACATTTTCACTTCGCGGTCCTTCTCTCTTCTTTTACCGTTATTTACACGTGTAAGTCATTTCATTGTTATCCACATTTGATATCATTTATCACATACAGTACTGCCATGATGCTCTTGTCTGTCCGCTACAACTGTCAAGAATTAACGCGATTGACGAAGCGTAGTGACAGCGGGCCAATAGAGAGCAGGTCCTTGCCATAATGCGCTTTGCGCGCCAATTTTCGTACTGCGTTAATCAAGCCGAATATACTATTCGTTGCAACACTATTATCAATAACTCCTTTCGGGGGAGAACTTTTGAATTGAAATAACACGACTTCCTGTTTGCATTGGAACTTCGTATATAGTTAATCGAAGCCTCCTGCCCCTAAGTTATCCATATTTGGTCTTGAATTTCATGTAACTCCGTTCTCGAGATTAAGGAGAGGCAGACGGCAGTGGAAATTTGTCTACAATTTTTTCAAATTGCAGCCCAAAACTTGAACGGAATTTTTTTTAATCAACAGCAATGTCACCAGAGGACGTTTTAACCAATTTGTATTGTTGCGGAGGAATGGTGTCCATAAAAGTCATCTGTATATGAGGATTGTGTCGTTGATAGTGGTGACTAAAGACTTTGTATCTTCTGAATTTTTTTATTTTATTAAATGTAAATATCAGCCAACTTGAAATTGGCGATTATGGCTCTTCCTAAGAGAGTTCGAGTACATAATAGTTACGATGTAATCTTATTATAGTCTGCAGTTGAACTTTTAATATTTTTTATACCAAATACAGGTATGTACTGTATTTGCTATTGTATTAAAATCCTTATTACTAATAGAAAATTGAAAATTTCGCCAACCGTTTTCTCGTGTATTTTTTCCCCTCGAAAATTTTTTGAATACGTTACTAAACGATTGCATTTTGGAAAAATAACCCGGAGTGCTTAGGCACTGTAATATCTCCTCAATACTGTACAATCGATTGTTAGTCTAATATATGCATACTGCCCGACTTTAATAAGTAGCTAAAGTAATTTTACGTCAACAAGTAATAATTACTTTCGTCCTCACGTTTCGTTAATTTTAATTTCAAAATTTAGGGGCCGTCCATAATTTACGTAAGATATTTTGGGTTGGGTGGGAGTCAAGGGTTTCTTACTCAGGGGTAGGGGGTAATAGATCTCGTCTTACGTAATATTCTTATTTTTATTTTTTGATCTCGATGAGTGGTGGAGTTTTGAATTTGGCTACAATTTGGCCGTTTCTGTTAAGAACGCTCGTTGTACGAGGGCTGTTCGGAAAGTTCGCGGCCTTGCCTATATGCGACGCTGCGATCAATTTAATTTTTGGCGGGAATAATTCAGCCATCTTTGCTAGAGATACGATATCAATTTCCGCTTGATTTGTCATAAAGTTTTGCCACGACAGCTTAGCAGATAGTCAGTGTGCACATGCTTTGTCAAAAATGGAGACGACGTCGTGCGGTCATAAAATACCTCGAAAAAAGGGTTGACCCCATCTCAAATCAAAGCTGACATGGATGAAGTTTTGGGAGAGTCTGCTCCTTCGTACACCACTGTGAAAAAATGGACAGCCCATCTGGCAGAGAGTGTGGAAGATGACCCTCGCAGCAGACGCCGTCAACTGCTGTCACTGAAGAAAATATCGACAAAGTTCACGATTTGGTTATTATCAGATTGCCGTTTGAAAACGCGTGAGATAGCTGAGACAATATGCATCTCTATCGACCGAGTGCACCACATCCTAACCGAAAATTTGGGTATGACGAAGGTCTCAGCAAGGTGGGTGTCGTGTCTGCTGACTGCTGAGCAAAAACGTGTTTGCACTTTGATGTCAAAGGAGTGTTTGGACTTCTACCAGAAAAACCCACAGGATTTCTTGCATCAGTTTGTGACTACTGACGAAACGTGGATCCATTACTACACTCCAGAAACAAAAGAACAGTCGAAGCAATGGAAATACCACAGTTCGCCACCACCAAAGAAGGCAAAGACAGTTCCTTCAGCGGGGAAAGTGATGGCCCGTTTTTGGGGATGTTAAAGGCATCATCTTTATTGACTACCTAGAAAGAGGAAAGACCATTAATGCTGTCTATTAGTGTGAACTTTTGGAAAAATTGAAGAAAGAAATCGAAGAAAAGGGTTCTGTTCCACCACGATAATGCACCTGCACATTCCGCCAGAATCACTGAACAAAAGATAAACGAACTTCGCTTCCAATTAGTTCCACATCCACCGTACTGATTTGGCCCCCAGTGTCTTCCACCTTTTTCCAAACCTAAAAAAATTCTTGGCTGGAAAGAGATTCCACTCAAATGACGAAGTCATCTCTGAAGTGAACGAGTATTTTGCACACCTTGACAAATCGACCTATTGTGATGGCATAAAAAAGCTAGAACATCGCTGGAATAAGTGCATTGCTAACA
>NW_019385577.1:276446-288342 GCF_000671375.1 Centruroides sculpturatus
GCTAACTATCGTCTGTACAGTATGTAAATTAGGTACCATAAGTCTAATACAGTACTGTAATTTTATACATTTCTTGTGAAAGAACATTTCTTATTCAACGGCGATTAAAATTACTTATATTAATGATGTCTACAAAGTTCAGCGAATTTTTCGCAGAAAAAGAAGTTATTAGAAATCGGTCGCAGTTTGCTGAGCTGTTCCGCCACGAAAACAAGCTTGAGCAATGGCGATGTCGAATGGTGCACACTCGGTAAGTAATCCTACAATTTTTTGTTTATAGCGTAGTTTATACGGATTATTCCCAAAAAAAATATACGTATTTTGTCGGATTAGTCTAGAATCGATTAATTTTATGGAAGAAAACCTTTCAATCAGCCGTAGTCCGTAAACTTCTCACGTGTCGGGCTGTGATTGGAAGGACTCGTAAGAAATCGGATTCCTAAAGAATGGAACGTATCTATGATCTTATAGGGGGGGGGGTCGACTGTAGTCTTTTCTTCCATGTTTTTTGAACATAATTGTAAAAAGCACCAGACAGTGGCTTCTGAACAAGCTTATCGAGTGAACATGGCCATCTGAAACCAAGTGTAAAGATTTCTAATTTCAGAATAAGTCTATCTTGATCATAAATTGGACAATGATAGATCATATGGTCGACGGTGTCTAGGTTTTCTGTAGAGCAAAAGCAAGAAGCAGCTTCTGCCCAGTTATACATCGTCAGGTAGCTTCTAAAATTACCATGTCAGTTAGTTGAGCAGTAGCAAACGTTAAATCTCTAAGTAGTGATGAGAACCTACATTCAACACTAGGAAAATATAATCTTGTTATTCTACCAGTTTTACTGCTCAACTACTTTTACTGATTCCACTTTTGCATAGCGTTGTCATAAATATAATTTTTAAAACTGCTACGTGAGAGAGGGATATGAGTGTAGTCCAAATGAGTGTCCTTTGCAGCTGACTTAGCCTCAAATCAGACTTTTTCACTTCTAAGTATGCCAGAATGGCCAGGAAAATATATAAAAGTTATCTTATTTACAAGATTTATAATATGGTGCTGGATATATGTGACTTTATTGTTATTGCAATTGGGATTTAATAGAGCTTTTAGGACAGACTGAGAATCACTTTAAATGTTGATAGACAATGTTTTGTTTGGTAGTGAAGTGGTCCACTGAACAGGTTGGTAGTCAGTATCTTCTTCAGCTTGATAGATGGAGGTATGTGGGAAGTATTTGTACCTTCTAACATATTTTGGGCAAAATATGTAAGTTTGGAGGAAGATACAGATACTTGAGCCAACATGAAGGGAGCTTTTAGACCTATCTGTGTAGATATTAATGTCTGCATGGTTATCCACGGAGGAAGCAGATGACACCAAATGTACCCTGGATATAACCTTGTTTACAGGATGATGATCACAGATAGTAGGGTAATTGCAATGTGGTAGCATACGAACAGCCGTAAATAGGAGTAGAGACTGTTGTTGAGTCTTGATGTTTGTAGTTCTGATGTAGTAGTTTAGAACTTTTTCTACAATACTAGTGGCAAAGGAAGAATCTCTGCTAGTATCAGAGGCATTAGTAGAAATGGTTATGCAGCACTTTAAAATTTGTGATGGCAAACTGTCTTTGAAGAGAGTAATTTACTTGCTACTGAATTTTTACTAGTTACATGACCCCAGCTAGAGGCCACGTAAAATAGCATTGGCTGTATTGCCCCATTTATAAAAAGTTTTACAAGCTTTATGATATAGTCCCAAGGTGCACCTAGCACATTTTAGCAGCATGTAGTTTATTTTATTGACCTTATGCAAGATGTAATTAATATGGAAATGAAATGTGGTTTCTATTCTCTCTTGTTTTATTTTGTATGAAGTTTCTGTTTACATGTGCACTAGCTCATCGATCTGTCAGTTTTTTGCGTCCTTTTGTGAAAATTAAAATTAATATAAAAATGAATATTATGACGTTGATTAATGATAATAATAATAAATAAAAGATTGTTAATAATTAAAAAATAAAGTTCTTAAAATAAATGGTTCATTCAAATTCATTAAATTTTTATATTTTAAAAT
The DNA here is from genome assembly GCF_000671375.1 of Centruroides sculpturatus. Lineage (NCBI taxonomy): Eukaryota > Metazoa > Arthropoda > Arachnida > Scorpiones > Buthidae > Centruroides > Centruroides sculpturatus. The sequence continues at coordinate 278,523 of NW_019385577.1, forward strand.
TTGTTCACATAAAGTCTTTTATAAATAATATAGAGTAGAGCATCGATTATCCAACCCCTGATTAACCATCACATCGGTTAACCGACCGTTCTAGTCGGCAAATTTCAAATGTCTGCTAGTGATGTGGCATTACAATATTTGGCTATGTCTTGGCTACTTTAATATTATTTTTGTTAAATTTTTACGTGTTTTAGCTAGCATCAATGGCTCGACCATTGAAGAGAGGCCAGTATTTAAACGAGACTTAATTTTCTAATTATGAGTGGTTGTTTGTTTTGTGAGCAATAAAATAATTTAAAAATAATTTTTAACGATACAATAGTGACAATTATTATTTAAAAAAAAATTTGTTAGGCTAAACATCGATGAAAATTCAATGCAAAGTTGGTTAATAGCGATATACTAATAAACTAATTACATGGGATATACTAATATCCTAATATACTATACCTAATAATTTTTTTCCTTCTTTTCGGTTATCCAACCAACCTGAGTCCCCAATTGAGTCGGATAATCGATGCTCTACTGTAATTACTAATTAGTTAACTAATATGTACTATATTTTGGAGTTTTTAGGGTTTCATAAAAAAATTTTTTTGTTAAAATCTTTCTATAAAATCATGCCTAAATATTATGTAAGAATAGGGAAGGGAAGGGGATCAAAGAAAATATTACAGTTTCTTACACAAGGATGGGTGGGGGTCTAGAATGGCCAAAATCACCCTTACATAATTTATGGATAGCCCCTTACCAATGCAAAGAATCTTTTGGATATCTTGTGATCATCTGATGTGAAATACTTACATGTATAAGATTTTATCATAACACACTTCACACTTCATTCGGAAAGAATAAACAAAATTAACATTTTATTCTTACAAACAATTAAAACAAAATTTTAAAAACTTAAAGCTATATGTGTATAATAATATAACCTGTAGTAATGACTTTCGTGAATTTCATTGTATTGTATTAATGAAATATACAATGAAAATATAAATTTTATTGTCCAGTAGCATTACTATATTTACTGTAAAACATCACGATATTTCCATTGTTTCTCCTTCTGTATCTATACCTGAATAGAAGAAGAAGAAAAAAAAAAAAACAAAAAAACACAACTATATTAAAATATTCTTTTGCAGTTAATTCGTGTAATACTTTAAAAAATAATTACCCATCTCGTTGAACATAAATTCTTGTTGATATTCTTTAAGAAATTGTGTCGAGCGAGATTCATCCAAAAATAATGAATAGACTCTCTTAACATCCGATATGGCTACTTCTGTTGCCTACAAAATATAATTTTCAAAGTTATTTAATGGTTTATTATTTTATAGCAAAATATAATTGCAATAAACATATTTACTATTTTTTGTGTTGAGTGAATTCTGAATGTAAAAGTGATTACTATTATGTTTGTGGCTTCAAAACTATTGTAAACTGTTAAGTTAGATTGTTGGACATAATTGTTCTAAATCACACTTTGCATTGCTAGGATTAAGAAAAGTGAGAACAATGTAAAATTACAAGTAATTTTGTTTTATTTTTTACTAAAAATACAAATGTTAGCAGTTTTCTGATAGAATGCTTTAGTATTCAATTAAAATTCTGATTATCTTTTGATCTTGTTAAGCTGAATATTTACACACAGAGAATATATAGTTCAGAATTGTCCTTATTTATTTATAATAAAAATAATTTTTATAAATTTAATAATTGGGTAGGCAAATAAAAATGACTGAAAAATAATCAATTTTTAATATTTTTAACTTTTTATCCAAATACATTTTAAGTATCAAATTATTTTTTGTCTTTGATTTTTGGGAAAACTTATATAAGTGATTATTTCTGTAATATGGAACTGAATATTAAAATAATCAATATTTAATATAAAATGTATTTTTGGGAGCTAAGTATATTGTAGTAATTTAAACAAACACAATATGCTTAACAAAATTTACATTAAAACTGCTTTTTTTTTTATGATAAAAAATACAGGAAACTCTTAGTATTTGCAAGAGTTAAGTTCTTTGGAAATCTTGTGACTACCAAATTTGCAAATATCAAATAGAAAATTATGAGAATATTGAGTTGAGTTCCTATGGATGGAGCCAATGTGGCTGAGCTAATGCAAGTTGCTCTAGTAGTAATATTTAAGTTTTTGTGGATGATTCAATAAGCAAATGATAACAAGTAATGTTTATTTTATTTGTAAATTTAATCATATTAAAAGCATTAGTCTTACATTTTAAACTATTGTGGAGGACTTTAACTCAGTTTTTCAAAACTGTTTTATGTTGCTTTATGGACTTTTTTTTATTCATGTTCCTCAAGACTTTAGCATATGGGAGTCATGCTGCCTCAAAAGCTCATTTAAAACTGAAATTGTGCTTGGGAACAGGGTCTGATTCTTGCAACTCCTTGCACAAGTTATCAATAGTGCTGTAATTTTTAAAAGCTTGAAGTGTTCATTGGCAGCTTTAGTTTTTTCCCCATTTACTGTTATCCTCTTTGCTATCTTGCAAATTTTCCATAATCACAATGTCCATTCCTCATTTGTCAGTCAGGAATGTAGACAGATGTTCTCAACATCTGTCTACATTCCTGAAACTCATCACTGACTGCTTTGCCATCTTTTATATTATTATGATGTTGTGAATGTCATCTTCATTGTTGTTGTTGCAAGGAACTACTTATTTACTATGTATACTCTATTTACATAATTGTAACTTGAACTTTGTCATGTACAATACAGCAACAATATTGTCTGTCAAAATGTGGTGACTGGTTTGGTAGTACAGTAGTTACTGTAGTTTGCTTGGTTACATCAAAACTGTAAAGTGGAGATAAAGTATACTTTGTACATGTGCTATACTGTATTGGAAGTATTGTAAAAGCACGTTGCAAATATGCAAATGTTTTGTAAATGGCCTTACAGTTGGTCACAACTTTTCAATTACAAATAGGCAAAAGTACAATACTGAGTTATTTTTACATACAGTTGACTGCCATAACACCGTTGATTATTCTGTTTTATATGAATTCCATGTTGTACGAGTCACTTAGATTTTACAAATACATGAGCCGTTCACAGCCCGGCACATGTATTTGTAAAATCTAAGTGACTCATACAACATGGAATTCATATCAAACGGAATAATCAACAGTGTTATGGGGGGGTCGACTGTAATTAATTACATAACTACACTTTGAAAAATATATTCATATTATATTATATAAATAATGTAAATTATAATTATTTTCATTTTGTCAAATTTTTTTTATATTTTTCTTAAAACCGTGATAAAATGTTGAAATATCAGATTATATTCAAATAAATATAAAAACTTTTACAAATAAATAAAATTTACTTACTTTTCTTTTACGACAAACAAGATTGGCTGTTGTAATTAACTGAATTGCATAGCGAAGAGATGTTTCCATTCCAATTCTTGTAAGAACAGTAAGAGCATCATCACTCATTTCTACATCTTCTTCTTCACATCTTAAGATCAATTAAAATTAAAAATTAATATATAAAATAAACAAAGTATTAATTTAATCTAGTTAATACAAAGTACCTTATTTTAAGAATTTGTTTTATTTCCTTTTCTTCATAAGGTGAAGTTGATATAATAACAAGTCTGTCTAACAGATCGATGGGAAGTCCATGAGCACTCTGATAATTAGTACCACGAATTCTAGTTATGCCTCGATTAGTTGCCATAATTAAAACAGGAGCAAGGTCACTTTCCATGGCACGATTTAAAAACGAAAAACATTCTATGTCTAACATGTGTACTTCATCAATAAATAATACGCCTGGAACGATTTCTGCTTTTCCTTCTTCTCTCCATTCGGCTACTTTGGCATTTATTTGTTCTCTGACTTCTCCCTTAATTTCACCAGTATCACCTATAATGAAATGTTAAGGATCACAAACATTTTTTATTAAATATCAGATTTCTTTAATATTTATCTTTTTGTAAAATATTAATGGTTCCACAAGAAAATCATCAAAAATGCAAATATTTACAATAAAATTTGACTATTTAACCATTATTTTGGAATCATATACATATCAGATTGTGATCAATGATTTCCATATAAATAAAGCCAACAGTTAATGCATTTACATTAGAAATTTGAATATATTTAAATAGTTGTTGCCTTTTATTAATTATGCATATCATAAATTATCAACATTTTCCAAACATTTTCTTATCATTTAAAAATTGATAGTGCCAGAACACTAATGGCTGATATAAATTAATGCTGGATTAAAATGATATTTTAATAAGTTAAAAAAGATCTTTTGTGATTTTTTAAACAGTTAAAAGAAATTTTATAGGATATTTTGAGAATCATCATATTAATTTTAGAATCTATTTAAAAACTCAACAGTTCTTTATAACTTTTTTGGTTTTATTAGTTAATAAAAGCTAGTAAGAGTTATACCAATTTGTAAATTTCAAATAATTGTAAAAAAAAATCCATTTAAGAAACTATATCAAATGTCTTATTTGCTTTAATTCATGAAGCTTTAATGAATTAAGACGGATAAGGTTTACTTTAATTCTTATATGAGAATTGGAATTTTATTACTTAATTAGCAAGATAAATATATCTAGTTTTTTTTTTCATTTTGCTTACAAAAAAAGGAAGACAAAGCTGTCACTTTTGTGATGAAAGGAGAAATTAACTTCCTTTCCCAGGACCTTATCTCTAAACTGAACTAACCATCTGGATATCTACTCCCCTGTACATCCCATTTATAAACAAAAATCCTTTAACACTATTGGTCAAAAATTACGATAAAAAGAGTGATTTCCCGCCATTCAGAGCAGTCCATAGAAATCCGACATTGCCATATTAGACAGGCAGTCCTCCATACTTCAAAGAGGCCATAAACAACAGGCTATTCATGATAGTTTCAAATGTGTCATATCAGTAAGAGTTCCCTCACTCACATTCTCCTCCTCGAACCTTGTCCAAGAACACACCACACTTCACTCAACAAGAAGACCGACATCGAGACCTTCAATCAAGGTAGTATGTCTAAGTTGTTGTAAGCTCTCTTTCTCACACAATTAGATAAGGAACTACAACTCCTAGACAAAAAATTTGAACTTTCTAAACTAAAGTTAGATGAGTATTCTGTGTACATTTTCTTATGAATAACAGAGAGTACAAAACTTTTTTTTTGACACTACATAAGCAATGTATATATATATATATATATTATGGAAAAAAAGGATTTTCTAAAGCGATTTCTAATGACTTTTTTGTTGTTGTCTGCATGAGAAAAAGCGCTAATTAACGTTGACTTGCATTAATAACGACTCAATGACGTCCATTCCCCCTTTTTAATCATTTCTCAATAATTTATAGTGTCTCGAGACTTCATGCTCCTGCNAACAACTGCACACCGGAGTTTACTAAACAACACGTACCTCAGAAACCTTTAACCGATGCAAACTAAAATTTAACAATACAAATGTTTTCAGACCCCTCCTGGGTCCTTCTTCAGGTAAAGAATTATTTGAAACAATATTAAATACGAAAAAACAGTCGTTTGGAACAATTTTTAAATAGGAAAGATAGAATGGAATCACATGCTCAATAGTTCCGAACGTAAAAGTTTCTACATCATATCGAAAGTCATTTAAAATATTTTCCCTTTTTATCCAAATATTGTTCAAAGATCCTTGATGTAAAGCAAAAAACATATCACATAAACACTGACTACCCCTTTACTCTCCTTCCTTTAGGTTTATGATTCACTTAATCTTCTTGCTGTATTAGGGCCTGCCAAGCCAAAGAAACAGAGACCTCATCTCGGAATTAATAGGTGACGAAGTGCTGTATACCCTGTATATCTCTATCTGCTCCAACCATTTGAGATGGTCTAAATATGAGGAGGTGATAATTAACTTAGCATTTGAAAAGTCTGCTATGATCTCTGGATCAGATGTGTAAGTGGATAAGGAAGTGGAACATTTATTATGTTGAATATCACACATGTGTTTCTTCAATCTGATCCCAATGGCACATTTCATTGAGCCTATGTATATTAAGTCCTTGTCAAAACGGTGGTCCCTAAGTGGTACCCTATATACGCCCAGCAGTCTTTCCTCCTTAGACTTGTCCTTTCCATTACATAGAATATCAAACAGAGATGGGCATCTTCTGTAGGCTATGGAGACACCCTGTTGCCATGCGATTCTACTATATAATGATTTCAATAGTGGGTTGTAGGAAACCGACACCCTCATCTGGTTGCCATTTCTTGAATTAACTCTTTTAGAAGGAGCCATCATTCCACTGAACCTTTGCGACATTTTTTGTATGATGTTGTGGTAGCCATGGTGTTTGGCCACTTACCATAGGTTATTGTTTTTTCATATTTAATATCGTTTTAAACGATTCTTTACCTGAAAAAGGACCCAGGATGGGTCTGAAAACGTTTGTATTGTTAAATTTTAGTTTGCATCGGTTAAAGGTTTCTGAGGTACGTGTTGTTTAAATAGAACAACAGTTTGACCGTGACAAAAAATTAGAATATTAAAAAAAACAACCAAACAAACAGCCATAAAAAAACTAAATTGTAATGCAAATTTCCATATTGCTGGGCAGCACAACATGACAGTACAACATGGGGCATAAGCATGACATCAGTGACAGATCTAAAGATATCATAGCCTTGTACATAGTAGGAAGAATTTTTTTGAATTATATAAAATGCTCACAGTGAACAGTCTATAGAGTACTGAAATAACAAAACCGTTACAATCTTTGTGATTACTCAGGATTTATTTCTTCATAATTTGAAGTTTGGACTATTTACAAAAAGTCAAAATTAACTTTTGAATCCATCTTTATCCTTATTACACTACCATAGAAGTAACAGTCACAAAAAATTTTCTGCTTTGAAGAATATGGTAGTGTAATAAGGATAAAGATGGATTCAAAAGCTAATTTTGACTTTTTGTAAATAGTCCAAACTTCAAATTATAACAAAACCGTGTTCAAGTTTTAACTAATAAATGCCAGAAATGTGGACGTAAATGAGCAATGACTGCAAGAGATGAGAGAAACTTGAGAAGGATTGTCGCATGAAACCGCTTTAAGAGCATTAAACATTTGCATGCACAATGCAGAACAACTGGAGTGAACGTTTGTAACTGAACCACATGCCAAAGGTTGCACGACTTGCACTTCAACTTCCATGTTCCCAAGAAGAAACCACCTCTAATGAAAAAAGGACGACAAGCAAGTTTTAGATGGTGCAGAGAGGGGCTCATGTGGAAGAAGCAGGGCTATGGAGTTGCATAAAAATCTACCGACTCCAACTCCGACTTTTCCTTACCACCCGACTCCGACTAAAACACCAAAACTCCACGACTCCGACTCCACAGCCCTGGGAAGAAGACAACTGGAATAACGTTCTCTTCAGTGACGAATTCCTGTTTTGTCTCTCCTGTGGTGACCAAGGCCCATGCGTATGGAGAACAACCAAAGAGGCCTTTGAAAAAAACTGTGTGAAGAGATCCTTGAAGTTTGCATTCTTTGTCATGATATGGAGATGCATGAGTGTAACGGTGTAAGACAACTGTGCATTCTTTTGGAACATGTCAATGCACAGACATATCAAGACATCTTAGAGACATTTATGATACAATCAACAGAGGATTTAGTTCAGGAAACATTTCTATATAAACAAGACTGGTATCCTCTCATACTGTGGAGTCAACGATACCTCGGTTACAAGAACGATAGATTGCAATCCTGCATTAGCCAAGCAATTCCCCAGACTTAAACTCATTGAAAATTTGTGGGGAGTTATCAAATGACGACTTAATGAATGGTGTCCAAATTCTAAAGAGGAACTAGTGACGTGTATTCGACACATTTGGAACTGCATCACTAAAAACGAATGTGAAGCATTAATGCGCACCACATCCGACAAATTGCAAGCAGTAATTACGGCAAACGGCAACGCCACAAGCTAAGATTATTTTTTAGTATTTCCTATATTTAACTCACATTTAGCTAATATTCTAATTTTTTGTCACAATCAAACTGTTATTCTATTTTTTGGTCATTTCATTTCCATTTGTAACAAAAAAACATTTGAGTTAATTTGTCTGATTAATGGATATATCAAATATACATAGACATTGTTTATGTAGTGTCGAAAATAATTTTTGTACTCTGTGTTGTTCATGAGAAAATTTACACTAAACTTTCAGTTAGGTGAATATTCTAATTTTTTGTCTAGGAGTTGCAGTATCTCTTTATGTATCAATTAATTTTATTTTTGTTCTCATTAAATTTTGTTTTGATGCTTTAAATGGTGTCGTTCTTGAGCTGAACTCTACACCAAAGTCTTATCACGAATCTACGATCCTTCCCTCTCAGAAAAGTATATAATTTTATTCATTAGTGTGCCTAATGCTCTAATTAGGCTGGTGTCAGGAAAAACCAACAGGTAGATTGAACGAACTACCTGTCACTCAAATCAAATACTAAAAACCCATCCTAGTGATCCTGCAGACGGATCTATTCGATCTGAGATCAAACAAGGGTGAAAAATGAAGCTTTCTTCACCCTGACTTCCCACACTTATATATTTTCAAAAATTCCGTTTCTAAAGTATAAGGAAATCTTACTCATTATAATAAAAATCATTACAGTTCTATCATATTTTATTTTACATTATTTACTCTTCAAACATCATAAAAATTTGTAACATCTATTAATAATTTATTTTCTAATTTTGTCTTTAACTTTAGCATTCTGTAATAAATATAAATGAAGATCTCTCCACTTGACAGTAACTGACACCTGAAGTTCTAGTGAAGGTTTCCTGTATGTTATACAGGAAAACCTTCACTAGAAACCTATTTCCCATTATTTTAAATGGAAAAATTATAATGCATTACAATAATGCAAAATAATGTTTTCAGAAATGCATAATAATGCATTTCTGAAAACATAGCTACATAATACACCACCTATGTGAAAGTTACAAACTATTATATTAAGCATTTTATATCCAAATATATCATTTTCTGATCATCAAACAGTTAATTTGAATATAGTAACATGTAGGTACAATTTGCATACTTTACTGCATATATATATAACATGTATATATATATATATATAATTATTATATAATTTCAAATAATTTAGAGCTGAAAAATGAAGAAAATAACAATTTTATAGCATATTTTTATGTTATGACCTTAATGGAACAGCAGCAAAAAAAGGTATGAAAAATCAATCAATATAAGAACTACTACCCAAGCTTACAAGACATTTATACAAGAGGTTTAACAATCAATAATTTACAAGTTCTCCTATAAACTTACAATGGAAAGGAGTTTTGCAGCAAAATTTATGGACACTGACAAGGGAACTGTCGGAGTGGCATCTAATAAATTTTAATAAAATTTAGTTAATAGTTACGTTAAAAGTATACAAACTCTATATTAAATTTGTAGTATTCACTAAAAGAGTTAATCAGAGTTATTAGCAATCAAATGTCGTACTATTTTATATGCGGATTTTTAAAAGTGAAAGGGTCGCGGAGGAAGACGGCGATATTACATTTAGAATAAATTCTGGAATTTTCGAAAATGGGAGAAGAATTAATAACATTTAGTTAATAATTATGTTAAAAGCATGCAATCTCTATATTAAATCTGTAGTACTTACTAAAAGTATTAATCAGGATTAATAACTATTAAATGTCGTACTATTTTATAGTAGTTTAATACGAATATGCAGATTTTTAGTAGTGAAAGGGTCG
>NW_019385577.1:295108-296689 GCF_000671375.1 Centruroides sculpturatus
ATATATATATATATAATTTTAAATCTATAATAGAACTATATCTCTGAATTTTTCACATATTTTTGACCAAACTAAATATTTAGTAAAATTTTTAAATAAAGCATGTAAACTTAGGTGTTTCACCTTTGGTACTTTCAACATGCCCTCAGTAAACAGGTGAGAACAAATGGGTTAAAAACCAAAAACATTCTACAGGCAAAACATCAAGCAGAGGATGCATAAAGTTTATATTTTTATAAATAATGATTTTTGTTTGTTTAGTCTAAACCAGGGCTGTGGAGTTGGAGTCAGAGTTGTGGAGTTTTGGTGTTTTAGCCGGAGTCGTCAAAAAATCCGCTGACTCTGACTCCTTTTACTTCCCGACTTGTTATGTATATAAAATGGAAAAGTATTGAAATCGTGTCAAATTTGACCCTCCAACTTTTTTTTTTTTTTTTTTTTGAAAATCTACACGTTTGGAGACCTCCCAAACCCCTCAAAAAAGTCAGTGAAGGGGGAAAATTTCACGCGCGCGTGTGTTGGCATCTAATTTGTTTAATTTCTTTATTTTCTGTTCTGAGATATTAAACAATATCTCAGAATGGCTAAAGTTTAAGAAATGAAATATGGCACTGTAGCTTGCTTGTATTAAATTTTGGTTCTTAATTAAAGATTGACAGGATGAAGACATAAAAGTGGTTATGTGTCATATCTCTTAATGAATATTTTACTCATTATTAGTGTTCAAAATTTAAAAAAATAAAAATAAAATTCGTTTCTACCCTCAAAGTAAGCTTTTTTGGCATTTTATAATAGTACGGTAAAACCTGTTAAGATGTTCTCGCCTAAGATGTTAGAATGTATGTGGAACACGATTTAGTTCAATCACTTTGACTTAAATAACTAACTCCTGTGTTAAGACATCTGACTCCGATTCTGAGCACAGAAATTATTAAGCTTCAAACAGGGTGAACAAAATCATGCCCCACACACACAGCCTAACATCCACACATATAGAAAAAACCTTGAATCTTTTGCATATCTCGAAATTTCAAGATGTCCTGAGTCCAAAAATGCGAAAATTTGGAAGGGGTCATTTTTTGAGAGAGCGCTACACTTTTCCTCTGTTATATATAACAGCCGGAAAAGTAAAAATTATCAAATACCTATTTATATATTACTTAGAGGATTCTTTTAGCTTTGGAATAAAAAGTTTCTACGTTCTATCTTTATTAGAACTCTATTTATTGAATCTATTTATTCTGAGGTCACATGATGACATCAGCATTTTCGGGTCTCTTTTGGTAACAAGTCCGCCACTGGTCGGAGTCAGATGGTAAGGAAAAGTTGGAGTCGGTAAATTTTTACGCAACTCAAAAGCCTTGGTGTAAACAGATTTATATAAGGAAAAATATTATACAGTGGAACCTTGGTATACGACCTTAATCCGTTCCCGATGTTTGGACTTATACTGAATTGGACGTATACCAAACCAACCTTTCCCATAAGAAGTAATGTAAAAATGATTAATCCGTTCTCGTGTAAAAAAAATGGCTGGCTTTAAACACCTCGCTTTCCTGGCTAGTTCCTGCTTGATTTTTC
>NW_019385577.1:297655-302518 GCF_000671375.1 Centruroides sculpturatus
GACGAAAAAATTTTACTCGTCATAAAACGATAAATAGTTTGTCAAATTTTTATTCATAAAAATGCAGTTTCAACTGCTTTTTATTTTATAAAATCCGTCTTCTTGCGCCACCAGAGGGCCTTTTAAACAATAGGTAGTCTGTTAGCGTTGGTCAGTAGTAGTCCAAATTCAATACGAACATTTGTTTCTTGAAAATTTGATCACGATTTAAATACAGTATTTACTTTTAATATTACCAATATGTCATCGAAAAGAAAACGTGTTGTATTATCATTAAAAGACAAATTAAAGTATTTATTTCGATTATCCGGATTTTTCCTTATTCGGACTACCTTCATCCCGAATTAGTCCGGATAATCGAGGTTCTACTGTACTTCAAATGAAAATTAGAACTTTCTTCTTTGTGCAAAAAGAAGAAATGAAAAAAGAAGCTATTACAGTTTTAAACATAAATATGATTTATTACTTACAAAAACATATTTATAAAATTTGAAAGCAACTTTATAGCTGATTAGCAACTTTGTGAATAACTCTATTCATATTGTAGACATTCTAAAAATTAATGAAATACAACATTTGCTAAAAAACTTTTCCTAAATTTTGGTCTTGTTTTATATAGCTAAAACAATAAAGTTGCCATTTTTTATCACAATTATTTACTGAAATATATTTTTTGATATCTGTGAAAAACAACTGATTTAGCCAATTACTTATATTTGTTTTATTTGATTCATTTTATAATTAATGCAGGTAAAGCAGCAAGCTATTAGAAAGAGACCTCCCCAACATAAAAACATCAAAAACTCAAAAGAACCAAGTAATAGCAATATAACAGTATTTTCAGATTTATTCTTACATTGTCTTTATCTTCAGATACAGAAAGATGTATGAATTAAACCTACATAAGAAACATTACCTGAAAATAATGCTAAAAATCCCTGCGTTCGACTGTTGATTACATCAATTTCATGTAACGTCACTGTATGCACTACTTCTTTACGTTTTTGCAATTCACCTTCTGGGCACTGAACAAATTTTGTCTGAGGACCCATGGCATCATAATCTCGAGCTCGTGTAAAAGACCTCCCTAGTTTAGTAATTTTTCCAGTAGCTTTGTCAATAGTAATTATATCTCTAAAAATAGTTAAAATTTCTAATTTATTATTATTATTATTATTATTATTATTATTATATATAGAATAAGAACAGGAAAAACAAGAAAAAACCAAAAACAAAAAATTAAAAATTTATTATTAATTCACTAAATTTAAGTATTAGGTTTAAGCTCTATTCACATATATCAGTGAGGTGTTCACTCAGTTCCATGAAATGTCATCAGTATTGGTGTAGGAAAAAGATTGCTTTAAGTATTCACACATGTCCAGCATATTTTAGCCATCAATGTCCAATCAGTATCTGTATCATGATTTAAAATACAGTGGGTGATCAGTTAACGAACAGATTGGATAACGAACACTTCACTGAACAAACACAAGAAGAAGCAACGTAAAATAATGAATACTGATTGGTCTTCCTTTGTCTTCAGGCAACAATTCAAAACTTTTTGGAGTGCAGGAGACGTTGACATCGACGTTCAACCCAGTATATACTGATCGGATAGTATTCCCCAAACTTTGAAACTCTCCCTTGTAATTCCAGCCTTTTATATTTCTGATAGAAACAATTCTTTTACGTTTTCTTCTGAAAAAACAAATTTATGCCTATATCTGCTATTAAAGATCTTTTTAAGAAGTGGGAGGATGTCAGAACAACGGTCTTAAAATGGCATCCAAACCAGGTTGAGATTAATAGGCTTAGGGATCTCTATAATTACAATGCAATTAATTACTTCTGAAAAATCATGAAGAAGACAGAAAAGCAATCGACATTGGACAGATTCTTTAACCCCCACAAATGAAAAAAACATGACAAATAAAAATGCAAGACCGTGTATATATGTATTTTTATTATTACATATGAATAAATGTAGTAAGAAAGTATATATTTTTTATTTTTTGGAGTCTCCAGAACGAATTAATTAAATTCCCATAAAAACCAATGGTAAATCGATAATCGGTTAACGAACAATTTGGATAGCAAACAAAGTCTTGGAACAGATTATGTTTGTTAACCGATCACCCACTGTATTTTAAATCTTATACCAATGAATATCTCAAATTTTTCACTGATTTTGTTTTGTATAGTTGCCTACTTTTGTATGTGTTTATTTTTTATATTTTATATGAAAGTATTTATGATAACCTTGTTAATATATTTTTTATACAGAGACTCTGCTTAATTAAGGCCACATTGGAAAATGGGTTATTTGGCCCAATTATGTGAACATTATCCCAATAAGCCTTTTCAGTAGTATTCTAAAAAAAAAAAAAAAAAAAAAATACGTTNTAATGTCTTTATTTTATACATAAATAAAGAGATTATTATAAAATAAATTAATTAAAGACCAAATGTTTATTTTTATTACAATTTTTGAAAAACACCAGTAACAAAGATGAGCAAGCACAAGGAGAGAACACTGCCACTTGCCCATAACAAGACATAGTATAGTTATATTCAAATTTTTAAATAATGAAAAACAAACACACACATTTTATTAGCCTTATATACTGCTAAATACAAGTTCATATAGCCCAAAAAATAATAACTAGCATATAAATCTTCTTACTTGTAACCAATTAACCAGAGCAACATTCGTTTTTAAAATGCAAACGTTTTCGACGCCCCCTTCTGGGTTCTTCTTCAGGCATTCACTCAAAACTGTTGCAAGCTGCTTCTTAAACTTTCAAATTTCTTACAAAAGAAATTTGAAAGTTTGAAAGTAACAAAAAACAAATGTTGCTCTGGTTAATTGGTTACAAGTAAGAAGATTTGTATTCAACCCAGTGTATTAGAAAGTTAAATAGTAACTAGCATATACCATTTTCAATTTTTCAACAGCTAGCTTGGTGACTGATTGTCTTTCACTGGAAAATTGCTAATTAAGCAAACCAATGGTACAAAGCATTACATAGGAAACAGATTATGCCATCAGTTAGCTTACTTAACTGCTTGCCACAGTTTCTTCAAAGAACTGTCTGTAGAGTACAAACAGCCTTGGGTAAATGAACAAAATCAAACAGATACCAAAATTGCATTCCCTTCCAATCTAATTTATTTTAGGTCTTGAAAAGAATATCTGTAGAATACATATCAATATTTTTACTTCAAACCCACTATACAGTGCAACCTGTGATAACTAACATAAACTAGAGGCATATTGTCTACAGTTTGTTATTCAATTACTGTCATCACTGTCAAATAAGTTGTGCAAATTTACATTAAATATATTGATTTGTTTTTGTTCTCTGCATTTTGCACAAATATTATCTTATTTTAAAATTAAAAAGTCTCAACCAATGTTCAATAAGCAACACTTGTAATCTGAAGCAGGCCACTAAAAGAGGCTGAAAACATTTGTGATAATAAATATTTATTGCTGAAAGCATGAGAAAGGTGTAGTGTAAGTAAATCTGCCAAAAAAATAATTGTCCCAATTAAGCAGAATCTACTATATATTGTATTTTTTCTGGCTTTCTTTCTATTACATTTCCTCTTCATTCAAAATTATGGCAATTATTGCTAATTCTGTGTGAATTTTGCCATCTTGAATATCACTGACATGACACTGATCAAACTGCATATCTGTATATAAGTATCACTGATAGATCCAGATGTCACTTGCTGATATGTCATTGATATGTGTGAATAGACTTTATCAAAATTAATTAAGTAAATGAATTTAGAATTCTTAACAATGTAAATTTCAATATTACAAACAAAAATTCTTCCCCAAATGACAGCATAATTAAGTGTTAAATAAAGTGTTTACATAAAGCATTTCAATTTATCTTCATAAAGCTCTTACATTGTTATAGCAATTATAAATGGGCAGTTTTTATTAAAGTATATTATTATTGAGAGATGTAACTGATACCAATCTGATACAGATAATCGGCTTATCAGAACATTCTTGACATATCAGAATTGGTTTGTTTTATAAACCAATATACTGATATTTTATTTTTGTTAATATGAATCCTTTATATTATTTTGGTATGGCAGGAATTTGAACATGATGATGGACATACCATGCTGTAAAACTAACCCATAGTAGGCAGAGCATCCTCTCTGAACATGATTTGCCACTGATGGCCATGTGACACATGACTATTATCACTTCTATAGTGCACCAACTTGGTAGGGGTGCTATAAAGCCATCACCACTGGTAATTTATCACCCAATTTGGCAATATTTTAAGCCAGCTGACAATTTGGCAATAATATTTTCAACATGGCAATTTTCTATACTATTATGTTGGGTTGTTCAGAAAGTAAATTATTTTTTTTTCTGTGGAAAAAAACAATATTTTTATAATAAATAAATATTTTATTGAATTATATATCAACCATTTTGGTCAAATATCTGTTGTCATCGTTTCTGATAGTAGCATGATTTCACATTTATAAAAGTTTTGATCGTTGCTTACAAAAAACTGATCCAAGTGATTTTTGACATTGTCATTTCAAGTAAATGTCTTAGTTAAAAATTTGTATAGACCAGAACAAGTAATAATCTGAGTGTGCTCAATCTGGGGAATATGGTTGGTGTGATAGCACGTCCCATCTAAGTAATAACAGTTTCTGACCAATTACCAAACTTGTGTGAAATTTGACATTATCGTGGTAAAACACTACACCTGTTTTGCTGATCAATTCTGGCTGCCTTTTCTGTTTGATGATATTACTCAATTTGTTTACTCGATGGCAGTACACTTTCGAATCAATTGTTGAATTGTCTGGTAA
>NW_019385577.1:302794-315195 GCF_000671375.1 Centruroides sculpturatus
GTTGCTTACAAAAAACTGATCCAAGTGATTTTTGACATTGTCATTTCAAGTAAATGTCTTACAGTTAAAAAAAATTTGTATAGACCGGAACAAGTAATAATCTGAGTGTGCTCAATCTGACAAATATGGTTGGTGTGATAGCAAATCCCATCTAAGTTATAACAGTTTCTGACCAGTTACCAAACTTGTGTGAAATTTGACATTATCGTGGTAAAACAAAGAACCTGTTTTGTTGATCAATTCTGGCAGCATTTTCTATTTGATGATATTACTCAATTTGTTTACTCAATGGCAGTACACTTTCAAATCAATTGTTAAATTGTCTGGTAAAAGCTCCAAAAAAATTTCATTAAAATCCCACCAAAGAGAGCATCTCTCTTTAAGAACATGTGGAACCCATATATAGAGCTTTGAAATGAAACCAATTTGCTTCAAGTAATCATAAACGGTTCAATTTGACAAATTTAATCTCTTAGTGATTTCACATGTTGTTATTTGGCAGTTTGCTTCGATCAGTACCTTTATTTTGTTTTCATTGGCTTCAACTGGCCATCCAGAATGTGGTGCATATTCAATATTGAAATTGCCAGAACAAAATTTTGTAAACCAGTTTTGGCACTGTCTTTCTCTCAACACATCATCTCCATACATGTACCACAATTTTTTTCTTGCTTGAACAGCATTTTGATTTTTTGGTAATAAAAAAGCAAAATATGCTGAAAATGATGCTTTCAATCTTCTATATTTGATGGGACACAAAAAATAAACAATTGCACAGAATCAAACAAACTTTTTTACAAATAAGCCTTAAAATGCTAGCTGTCAAAATATATAATGATAATATAGTTTAGAATGAAAATGGCAGGAAAAATACGACTAATCAGTCTAGTGGTAAAAAAACAAACTTACTTTCCAAACAACCTTATAAATTTATGCAAGGTGTATTTAAATGTTTTCTTATAAGCAGAGCAAACTAGACAATTGCAATTGCCCAGGTCTTGGATCAGAAAGTAAATCAATTTGTAAACTTTATTTCTTTATATTTGAATTTAAATGGTTACTGAGCATTCTGTAAACAAATGAGTTTTCAGGCTTTCATTTATTGCTAACACTTGTAGAATATGAATAGAAGCAAGTGTCAGATTGGATTAGATCAGTTGGAAAATTATTGGTATCAGATCATTTTGGCAGAATCATTTTATACCATCTCATTTCTAGTATTATTTAATAAGATGATAACCTACTTTTAATAGCTTTTCAATTAATGAAATAATCAAAAAGTTTACCTTTAAATAATTATGATCAACAAATAAATCTTTATAAAAATTAAAATAAATCATGAAACTTTTTAGATGTAAGGATTTTGTCCAAAATACTGTTTTTCAATCTCTATAATAATTAAATTCATTACACTTACCCAGCTTGTACCTTCTCTTTAGTTAATGATTCAATCATTTTCTGTCCTAAATCATATATTGTCTCCATTTCTGTAGTTTTCAAAGTTAATTTGCCAATCTTTGCTCCCTATTATTTTATAAATTAATTAGTTCATAATATAGATTTCAGTATTTTAATTAAAATAATTTCAAAGCATTATTAATTACTATTAAAAAATCTGAAATTTTTCAACAGTTTGACTGAATAAATGAAGAAACATTAACTGAAAAGAAATAATTTGAACAAAGACAAGCATCACCAAAAAGTTACATCCTTAAAAAGCAGAAATCCTAACTACTTTTTCAGATAGTCAAACCTTTTATTACATGTAAAAACACTTTTGGCCATCTTCAGCTTACATCAAAATGTATAGTAATATCAAATTTTTGAAATGTACGAAATTCTAAATATTGGATATATATGCATATACTTTTACACAAATACATACACATGTATGTAAAAGCATATGCATATATACTTTACCTACATCTACTATGTGTGTACTGTACATACATTACCCTAACATTAATAATTGGACAGCGCCAGAACATGTGAAAAATAGGTATTAGGTAAGCAATATTTGTTGATCTTTGAACTGGTCACAGCAAAGGGGAGCATACAAAATGCTGTACTCAATGGAATTAACAAGCTTTCAACATTAAATGATACTAGAATACATCTGCAAATATTCTATACAAATCACATTTAGCATTCAAAGTTAACAGTTAGTAACGTCATATACAAATGAAGAGAACTGGACTGTATCTGCCAAGAAATATCCCAGCAAACTCCCAAACTGACCAAAAGAGCTAAGAGAGTTTTGTGCAGAATTCTCACACAAGATTTGTATGAGAATTTTGGGACAACTGTCATTACAAGTATGGTATAAAGGATGTTCATGCTACAGTTTACAGTCATGCACTGTTCCAAGCCAATGATCACAGTGACAAATGTTACATATGCCAACAGACATGGCACAAGAAACACAAATCCTGAACTGTAGATCAGTGGAATGCTATTCTACAGACAGATGAATCAAGGTTCACAATCTATTAGTTTAGCAAGTGTCAGAGAACAGTTCTTCCAGACTGTATTATCCTAACAAAAAAGTTTGGAGCAGCTTTTTATAGTATGACTTGTGCCCACTAGTTGTCATTGATGGAATCATGAATGCTAGCAACATCTGAATATTCTGGATTATTACTCACTACAGTCACTGTGGCATCATTTCAAGATAAGTCCCTATGTTTATCAGCAAGATAAATATAGGGACTTATCATAGGGATATCCAGTCATACTGCTCAGGTTCTAATAGAATGGTTTGCAGTTATGGGTGATAAAAAGTTGGACTGGCTAGCCCAAAGCCCTGATCTCAAATACACTGAAATGTAATACTAAACATAAAATTAAACCTGAGTAAACAGGTAAATGGGATGTATAACATAGTCATGTTATACATCCCATTTCATGAAAACAGAAGGACATAGACAGTCACATTAGAGGGTATGCCTGATAACTGAATCTACTACATATATATATGTATAATGACATTCATCAATATACATTGACTGATCAAAATATTAGAGAAAGTGGTGATAAAAAATATAAGCGGGAACTCTGCAAGCAGAGTTTTACACACTCAAACCAATTTCAAGGTAGGCAAACATCTATCCTTCCCAACAATGTATTACAATAGATGAAAACAGATAAATGTGGTGGCCTTAAAACTTTAATCATAAACACTTTATTGGCAGACTAGCAGACCTCGCCACGCGCTGTTCTGGCTCAAAATGTATCTATTATAAACGTATAACACTTCCCCCATGGGGCGATTTTTCGAAAAATCCCTTAGTGTACACTTTCTTGACGTACCCTATTAAAACGCAATCAAAAACACAAAAAAACCACATCTGAAATAGTATAATAGAAGCCAAGTTCTTCACGGTAAGCCTTAATCCTGTCCATCTCCCCCCGGGGGGATTTCAACATGTATATTATATAAAAACACGTGCGCATATAAATATATACAACATGTATATTGCATGTTGTATATATTTGTGCGCATATTTCAACATGTATATTATATAAAAAAACGTGCATTCGAATGAATGCAGCGTTGTGTCAAAATTTCAAAGGAATTACATTTTTATTTATATAGATACATAGAAGATGATCTGCTTTAGTTCATTTTCACAGAAAAGCAAACTTAGGGCATCGTACTCATAGCACCATCTGTTGGACATAAAAGCCTTAACCTAGATTATATATTTTAATTTATATGAATGTTTAACGGAATAATATACAGCCTATGTCCACCCTGAGGTTCCATTCTAAATATTGGTGAAAGAATTTTTGAAATCGGATGAGTAGTTTCAGAGATTACCTACTGCAAACAAACTTACAAACATTACCTCTTTATAATATTAGTATAGAAGACAAATGGAATCATTCCATCTTTGAAGCAGCAACAACCCTAGGTTCTCAAGGACAATTTTATCAAATGTCTACCAAGCATGTATCATTGATGGAAGCAGCACAGACCATGCAACTAGTACTGATTGACTGGTGGTGCAGATTAGTGATTGCAAATTTACCGGATATTATATTACCAGTAATTCAGTAAATAAATTTGGGATTACCGGTTTATTGATAACTTACCGGTAAATTCATATTAACGAATGATTTAAAATGAAACTAAATTACTGACAGAATTATTGGACCACCATTTATTTTCAAGTTTTCTATCAGTTTAGACAAACAATTCTTGTAATAGCAATTATTATGACATAAGAAACATTGAAATAATGCTGATAATTAATTATTTTTTTCTTTATTTTGAAAGTAGGCTTTTAACAAACACAATACATATAGGCTATCATCATCTAATCTATGTAGATCTAATTTTTGTACAAATGGCAGCTGCATTAGAAAAAGCTCTCTCAGAATCAATAGTAGTTAGATGTACTGTCATTAGAGCATTGAAAACCATTTTAACCTATTCGATGTTGAAATTTTTATTTGTTGCCTGTGACACCATGTTGAATTTTCGTTGATGTTAAGCCTAATCTTTTTTTAAAATAATAATCGTGTTTACTGTATTGTAAAAAATTATTTTTTTATGTTTCACAAACAAAATATATATATTGAATAATATAAGAACAAAAAATAATTTTATTTTAAAAGTTTGTTTTAATATAAAAATTGTGACATGAAGCAACATCTAGTATCAAAAACATTCCAATGTAAACACTAAAATATTCGGGATCGCCCCCGCAGATCAATGAAGTCAACACGAATATTTTCAG
Source organism: Centruroides sculpturatus (assembly GCF_000671375.1). Lineage (NCBI taxonomy): Eukaryota > Metazoa > Arthropoda > Arachnida > Scorpiones > Buthidae > Centruroides > Centruroides sculpturatus. The sequence continues at coordinate 307,537 of NW_019385577.1, forward strand.
GATCAACGTAGGACAGGTTAAGATACATTCCTTGTACTTTTTGCTCTAAGAAATAATTCATTTCTTTTTAAACTATATCTTTCACACTTTTAAACTTACTTATATTACTGTTATCAGCATCTATGCTTGTTTTATGTTTAATGAATAAGTCCAATTTCTCTTTCATTGATAAATTTGACTTTTCTATTGTGCACTTTGTTCTCATGTCGACGTGAAAAGTTGATGGTGTTATAAGCAATGAACACCTCTCACCAGAATCTGAGTCTGAACTAATTTTAGTGACATCAGCAGGTCATAATTTGTTTTCATTTTCTGGTAAGTGCTTGATCGTTTCTACAATCCCATTCAAAATTATAATTTTGTTAACATTATTGGATATTTTGTGTAACTTATATTTGTTTAATTTTCTGGGTTATTTTCCTGTATATACTCCTAAATCAAGATCAGTTTTTGGAGAATAATACAAGCAATCAAGTTATAAAAAGACTAGAAAATTCCTTTTAATAATCTTAAATTACAAATGGAATGACCTATCACCACCTGCACTGTTTTTCTTGCTATGAAAACAGTGCAAGTGGTGGATGGGGAAATAAAAAAATCTGCTTCCCATGGGTATTTCCTGTGAAAATTTTAGGAAAATAAATAGAGTTAATTAAGAGGTTTTTTTAAACCAAAATACTGGTAAAAAAATTAATTACCGGTAAATTTACTGGGGTATAATTTTCCTAATTTACCGGTTACTGGTAATGCAACCACTGGTGCAGATCATTTAAAGGCTGAATGCCAGAGCCCCAAACAGCATAGGTGAGCAAGTGGTCAGAAGCACAAGGAAGCTGACATCCTACTCATGTGCAACTTCTGAGTGTGTGACATTGTGCCTTGCCTGGTGCCAGAAACCTCAAAATTTGATCTATACAAAAGAGTGGTGAGTGGTGTGGTCAAATGAATCCCATTTTGAGCCGCACCAGGCTGATGAAAGAATATGAATACAGCACTGACAATATGAAGTCATGATCCATTTTGTCAGTTTAGATCTGATCAAGGCAGTGATGGCTCTATAATGGTGTGAGAGACTTCTTGTGGGATTCATTAGGTTCTTTAGTGTGTCTAGAAAGATTATTAAATGCTGCAAGCTACCAGAATATAAAGTAGAGTATTGATTATCCGAATACCGATCAACCGAAACATTGGTTAACCAAAAGCGTTCCAGTGGGCAAATTCAAATTCTGCTAGTGCTGTGGTGCTGCAATATTTGGCTATGTCTTGGGCTATTCCAATATTATTTTTGTTGGTGTGCATGTTTTAGCTGGCAGCACTGACATGACCATGAGAGGGTACCTAAGGATGTGCTAGTATTTGAAAGAGGCTTTTTTCCCATCATGAATGGTGAGCTTTGCTTGTTTTGTGTGGTGTTTTTCTGAGGACTGTGTCGGAAAGTGTGTCATGCTGAATCAGAACATTTTTGATAATAGATTAACTTTTGAAATATAATTTTGTTTTTTTTTTTAATTTTTTTTGCTTTTATATTTTTCAATCTATTTATATTGTTTGTGTAAAATAAAGAAATAACTTTTAATGATATAATAGCCACAATTATTATTTAAAAAAATTTTTTGTTAGGCTTAACATCAAAGAAAATTCAACACAAAGTGACATGCAATGAAGAAATATTTTAATATGGAACAGGTTAATATATTTTTTCGTAGATAATCATTTATCTGAACAACCCCAGTTCTAAATTGTTTCGGGTAACTGATGCTCTACTGTATAATAAATATATATTAGTACAATGCCAATGCCAGGGTTAGATCAGCAAGACAAAAATCAGATGCCTGATTTTTTTATATTGTGTTGTTAGAAAATAAATCTGTAAAGTTAACTTGAAAAAATTACAGACAACTTTTATAAAAGACTTGATTTCACATGAGAAAGGAAGAACAGAAGCTAGGTCTCTTTTATCATTAATATTTTTCATTAGATTCCAATAAACTTTTATCATTAGATACCATTTTTTTTTTATCATTAGATACCAATAAAATTTAAAAATTTAATTTCATAATTAGTGAACACAATATATAACCTTACTTAGTTGTAGTTAAATAAAAAAAAATATACTAATATCTTAATTTATAAACTCAAATGTGAAAATGGATTGCAATTGTAATTTATGCAGCCACTTTCATAACAAACCTTTTGAATATATTGCATTGTTAAATAGAAAAATAATTTTAAATTTTTTATTTTCTTGCAAATATTTAAACAATATGTAATTACTACTATTTTAGAATTAACAAGCAGATTAACTATCAATATATATATCTTAGAATTGTAAGATAATATTAAATTACTAAATTTACATAAATCTCTATTAATGAACTATTAACTAATTCACTTAAAAATTATTTTACTTTAAAAGTTTTTTCATAAATAAAAGAAAATTTTGAAAAATAAACTTAACAGTAGCTGTAGCAGGTCTATCAATTTGAATTTCTATCACTTCTCCTTCTATAACTTCAGTTTCTTCTCTAAAGAAAAAAATTTATGAAAATTATTCAGAAATAAAGTATTTTATAATTTTTTTAAAAACTTTACATGTACAATTTATCATCAAAGTTTCTGTAAAGACATGAAGTACATGGGTAACTACAATCTGAAAATGCTGATCTATTTCAAATGTAAATCTGTAGTTGATGTCATCACCTGTACAACTTATATCACAATTCTACAAAATTCAGTCCCAAATAATTCTCTTTTCCTTAACAACAGTTATTTTTTTTTATAAAAATAATTATTATTTTAATGATACTTTGTAAAACAATTTGCAGATAGTGTATCATTCACATTTCAAAGATAATGTAAACATATATAAGTTTCAGCACATTTTTCTTTTGAACTATTCAAGCTAATCAAAACATTTTAAAAATTATATTCAAACTGTTTAACTTTATATAACACTAGCTTACCCGTTGCGCATTGCTGCGATCTCAGAAGAAACGAAATTCATTTCGTTATGATAAAATTAAATTTACATTTTATCATTTTTATTGAAACTTAGTATTATATTATTATTATTCATTTTAATTGGGAAAATATTTCAAAGTGTCGTTTCAATTCTATTTATTTATTGGAGTGCTTGTGGATACAGATATTTTTTGTTTTTCTGTCTGATGCATACACGAATAAATCAGAAGCTTTTCCGACGTGTGAACAGGCCACATACAGTTGTACTGTACATGTGAGAAGCACAGATTCTTTAAATTATGCCCACATACACACAGAGATTGTTAGAAGTGCGATATTCCTCATTTTTATATATATTTTTAAAATTCTTTATAATTTTGATTATTTAATTGCTCCTTCCTCTCTTCTTTGGCATGTTGTGAAATTTCTGATAGTTGAATAATAAACCGTTTTATTGTAATTTGTCTTTTTAAATTATTTTGAGTTGATATTAAAATTTGGGAAAGGGGGATCCGTAGATCGGTAAAATAGGCAAATTTCCTCCTACAACTTTGGTTGTTGTTCGGAATACGGTTAAGGTTTTAACAAAGTTCGAGCGAATACATAATTAGCAAAAAATAGTTGAAATAAAGTGATTAAACAAAAATTATTACAAATATCGTAAATAACAGTTCACAAATTCATATATAGAGATATTTTTTGAAGGGGGAGAAATGGTCTTCACAATTTGAAATTGATCTAACACAGTGTTCGAATGCTCGTGTAAACGCGCGCCATCTATCGTAGGATAAATGTACTTCGTGGGAGTGAATTAAAAAACTTTCCAAAAGTTCTATGGCAATCGTACTATGCCACAAACCTTCGCCGGAGTATATTAAACAACTTCCCAAAGTTTCACGGCAATCAGATAAACGGTGTAGTAATGCATAAAGGACAGACACACACACACACATTCATTTTTATATATATAGATTATTTGAATACATTTTCCTGTTTTGTCAACGATAAGTGAAAAACTTATTATTTGGAAATAAGTTCTAAAATGAAATATGATAAATAAATAAAATTGGCAGGTTCAAAGAAATGCAGATCTTTCTTTGAACTTAAAAATGACCATTTAAAACAGAAGTAAATGTTTGTTTTGTTTAAATATATACATTTGGTGATTTTTTTGGCATTTAGATGTATTTTATAATTCACATATGATTTAGGCAACAAACACACGGGCAGTCTGCCAAGGGAGGGTCTCACCTAAGAGGACTTTCTATGGGAACCCAGCCTTTATTTAGGTATTAGACACACACAGATAATCTGTAAAACATCACATGGCTGGCCTATTGGTCAGACATGAACCTGCAACCATTTTCCAGTGTTTGGTGGTGTTATCCACTCAGTCACTGTTGGGTTTTTCAAACACAGTTTAAATAAATAAGAAAACATAACTCACTTAATTCTTACTCCAATTGACTTGCGAAATGCTTGAGTAAGAGCTTCTGTTTTGGACATCTCTAAAGAAAAAAATTTATGAAAATTATTCAGAAATAAAGTATTTTATAATTTTTTTAAAAACTTTACATGTACAATTTATCATCAAAGTTTCTGTAAAGACATGAAGTACATGGGTAACTACAATCTGAAAATGCTGATCTATTTCAAATGTAAATCTGTAGTTGATGTCATCACCTGTACAACTTATATCACAATTCTACAAATTTCAGTCCCAAATAATTCTCTTTTCCTTAACAACAGTTATTTTTTTTTATAAAAATAATTATTATTTTAATGATACTTTGTAAAACAATTTGCAGATAGTGTATCATTCACATTTCAAAGATAATGTAAACATATATAAGTTTCAGCACATTTTTCTTTTGAACTATTCAAGCTAATCAAAACATTTTAAAAATTATATTCAAACTGTTTAACTTTATATAACACTAGCTTACCCGTTGCGCATTGCTGCGATCTCAGAAGAAACGAAATTCATTTCGTTATGATAAAATTAAATTTACATTTTATCATTTTTATTGAAACTTAGTATTATATTATTATTATTCATTTTAATTGGGAAAATATTTCAAAGTGTCGTTTCAATTCTATTTATTNTTTCACTTCCAGATATAGCTGTAAAAGGAGTATCTGATCCAAGTGCTTGAGCCATACCTGTAAAAAGTATTGACAAATTTATTATTATTTTTATTTATCAAATCAGAATTTTAAAAAAATTATTGAAATAACAATAACCTTAAAAATCTAACAATTACAAGTATTTATTAACACTGATATTTTTGATCTTATTGAAAGACTTCCTTCAGGTACTCATCACCACTTAAAAAGAATAAAAAATAGAATGATAAAAATAAAAATACAATTGGAACATTATAATAAAGATAACTTTAGTGCTTACTTCAGAAAACCAAAAAGTTTTTTTTTATTCAGAAATGTTTTTATTTTTTTTAAGAACATCTTCAGCTTCAATTATCCACAATGGAATGTGTAGTACAGGGGTGTCCAACCTTTTTGTTTCTCTGGGCCGCATTGGAAGAAGTCAAGGAGTTTTGGGCCACAAGTATATATAATATATACTTGTGGCCCAATATACAAGTATATTTAAGGATTAACATGTCTAGATTATAATAATAAGTATTAAAACTTTATCACGAAACAGGATATTTTAAAAAATTACTTCTACAGACACTTTCAATTTTTACTTAGAAATAGATAAATTCATTTATTTGATAAAACGCAAATATTTGGTTTATTTGAGTCTCTGATTAATAAAAAGCGACGAAACACCATTTTAAAGTGCATTTTTATTCAACTAATATATTTATAAATGATATGTAGCCCCAAAAGTAGCCAAAGCGCCAAATGATATTTTTTTACGTTAAACTAAAAAAAGTAGCCACATTTGGCGCAATGTAGCCAAATCTTGCAACGCTGGAAGGAATACTAAATAAAGCTGGAGTTTTGACTCAAAGGATTATAGAGCCAAATTCGGAAAAAGAAGAGAAAGGACAAAAGATAAAGAAGTGAGAAAGGTTGGAAAATTAAGACTCAATATTTGCCTAACAGAAGAACTATTTAACCTTTCTGACAACTTTTTATCTTTTGTCCTTTCTCTCCTTTCACCAAATTTGGGTCTATAATCCTTTGAGTCACAACTCCAGCTTTATTTAGTAATCCTTCCTCATTCACACATCTTCAAGTACATGAAAATATTTCATTTCCACTCAAAATTAAAATATGAATAAAGGTTTATGGCTTTGTGAAACGTCTTTTCTGAGTTTATGACGTTGAAATAAATAAATAATAATAAAATTAAAACATTTGTCGGTTTTGTTTAAACCTTTATTGGGCCGCGGGTTGGACACCCCTGGTGTAGTACATTATCAAGACCAACCAATTGAATGTTTTTTGAAATCTAAATATCTCCAAATTCTTTTTCAAGTGTATAGTATAAAAGTTTCATACTGCATGCTTAAAAAAGAATCATGTTCAAACTGAAACATGGAAATGAAGATATTTACATTTCAAAAAACATTCGATTGATCATGCTTGATAACAAATACACATTTTCAAAAATTTAAGCTGAAAATGTTCTCAAACAAGTACGAAAATGTTTCCTAAAATAGGCAGTAAAGTCATATTTATTAATATAGTGCCAAGGCCATTCAACATTTATATGGAACATTGTAAACTTTTAAACATTTAACATTCATAAAACTCTTGGAAAGAATACATTATACTGTAATTTACATGTACAAAGTAAGATAAAATTATAAACTTGATTATATTAATATTTTAAATATATGTTATTCAATTTAAGCTGTTTGATATTTTGAGTGCATATTCTTTCCAAGGATTCTGTGAATGTTAATATTTAAAAATTTATAATGTTCTAATTGTATTTTAATTAGTAAAATATAAACTACTCCACACTGGAATATATGTAACAATGGACAATGAACCTATTTCCAATGCATATAATACAAAAAATAAACACTGTACAAACATTTTCCAACTTGTTCTTCAGGTACGACGGAACGATTACCTGATGATAATCGTTCCATTGCACCTGAAAAACGTTTGTGCAGTGTTTGTTTTTTGTATTATATTCACTAGAAATTGGTTCAGTATCTGTTGTTGTATTTTAATTTATGTAATTCTATTTTCCATTTTAATTGTGATGGCACCAGAAGAAGATCTTTCAATAAGATCAAAAACATTAGTTTTAGTAAATAAGTGTAATTGCTGAAATTTTTAAAATGTTGTTATTTCATTATTATTAATTTCCAATTATTGATAAGAAGTTACTCTCAATACTTTAAAAATTAAGTCTATAGAATGCTATACCAACATTTTAAACCAGTGGTTCCCAACCATTTTTCATTAGAGTACCCCGTGACATGTCATATCTCTAGATTGTACCCCTCATTTAAGAAATTTAGTAAGTACCCGTATTGTTAATTTTACATATTGTAACTTTAAATTAAAGAAAAAAAAGTAAATGAAAAAATGTATAATAAAGTTGTGATTGTTGCAAGGAACATATTTTACCTAATAATTTTTTAATACTATTAGTTTGTGATACATAATATATTATTTTTTCTGCCATAATAACTAACTTTTTTCTGTACCCCTAAACAACCTATCGCGTACCCCTAGGGGTACGTGTACCACAGGTTGGGAATCGCT
>NW_019385577.1:316091-361184 GCF_000671375.1 Centruroides sculpturatus
TACTTTTCCTTTGTTTAAGGGTATTTGGGCAGTTTATTCTCTGTTGTATTCTCAAGCAAACAATACATACAAGTACAGTACAATATTTTCTGAGGAAACACGCATACTTATCCTTTTTTAACCCCATTCCCTATAACCCGGCATTTTCACAAACTTCGGTCCACATTAGGCCGAGTTTTCAAGGCTCTACTGTACATAATTATTACAAAACAAAATATTTTTATAACATTGTTCAATTTTGATCTGATAAAAATGGATTTGATGATATAGCCTTAAAATTCTTATCAAACAATGATGTTTCTAGTTGAGTTGTAATTCTGTTTCGTGTACAAATGTTTGTATTGTCAGGTTTTAATAAATATTGCTGTTTAAGGAAGCTACACAGCAACTAATGAAGTATTGATCATTAATTAAATAAATTAACCATTATTAAAGAGAGTAAAAAAAAATAAAATTTTGATGTTTTTCTGTTCTATTTTAACATGTAATATAAAATAGATATATTTCTTTTTATAAAAAAAAATTAGGATTGAAAAATTAATTTATTTGTAAAATCAATGTCTAAATATGCAAGCTATAATATGTTGTTACATTCAGAAAAATTCATATAAACTTGATATAAATTTTTAACAGATGTTAATATTTTAGAAAATTGATTATATTTTTATCCTATATATTTCTATATAACAAATCTAGCATCTTAGTCTTTTCTTAAATTACAACAGCATGTTCATAAGTTTAAGAAAATGCACAAACATTATTAAAACTTTTATTTATACAACAAACTGCATAATTCTATCAAAAAAACAGCAGCATTATATAATTTAATTATTAAAAAATTTTTACCCATTGCTATAGCAGTTTTTCCTGTTCCAGGCTGACCAGCTATAAGAACTGCTCTGCCTGCAATTTTTCCTTCCTTTATCATTTCTAAAATAACACCAGCAGCTCTACGTGCTTGCATTTGTCCAACCATTCCTTGAGAAACCTGATAAAATAAATATTGTCTACTACTGTGTTAATTATACATAAACAAATTTTCATTAATAAAAATATGAATAAACTGTTCTAAAGCTAAAACTAAACTACAGTAGAGCATCGATTATCCAACTCCTGATCAACCGTCACATCGGTTAACTGACCATTCTAGTCGGCAAATTTCAAATGTCCGCTAGTGATGTGGCACTATAATATTTGGCTGTGTTTTGGCTACTTTAATATTATTTTTGTTAAATTTTTGCATGTTTTAGCTGGCAACACTGGCTCGACCATGAAAGGGAGGCCAGTATTTAAACGAGACTTAATTTTCTAATTATAAATGGTTGTTTGTTTTGTGAGCAATAAAATAATTTTAAAATAATTTTTAATGATCCAATAGCAATGATTATTATTTTTAAAAAATTTTGTTAGGCTTAATATTGATAAAAATTCAATACGAAGTAGGTTAATAGCAATATACTAATATACTAATGTACTAATATTCTATACTAATAATGTATTTTTTCATAGTTTTTGGTTATCCGTTTTTTCAGTTATCCAACCAACCCCAGTTCCCAATTGAGTTGGATAATCGATGCTCTACTGCAGGAGTGGCCAACAGTTTTTGCCCCCAAACCGAACTGGAAAGAAAACTTTTTCCACGGGCCAAACCTGAGGCTGCCATAGGAAGATTTTGAGGTGGTGTGAGATCTCATTGTGGTGTCACCCCATAGAGACTGAATTATAGATAGAGATTACAGATACATTTTTCACATTATCATGCTTTATCAATACTCTACGCCAGGGGTCGCCAAAGTGGTCGATATGCACCCCCAGGGGTCGATGCAACATCATTGGGGGGTCAATGCGGCTAAGGGGTCACAACCTTTTTTTTTTCCTTAAACAGAGACCACAACCCATAATGTTTTTTTTTTCGCTCATACATATACACTTGTAATAAAACTTTATGGTGGGGGTCAATGTGAGGCTTTGGAAAGTGATTGGGGGTTGATGGTTAAAAAAGTTTGGCGACCCCTGCTCTACGCTGTACTTACGAGATTTGTAATGGAACGTTAACTCTAAACGCACAGTGAGTTCTTGACTTTTTTTTTAGGCATCAGAATTTTTCATCTAGCTATTCGGACTTGAGTAGCTAATATTGAAAGATTGATCGCGGGCCACGCTGTCAAATTTCATTAGACAGGCCAGATCTGGCCTGCAGGCCGTATGTTGGCCATTCCTGCTCTATTGTATTTTCAAATATAATTTTATTATATTTAACTTAAAATATTTAAATTAATAATACATCAGTGATTGCTCTTGTTGACAAAATCAGTATGTATTAACTTCTAATATAACAAAATACAAACAAATCTAAAAAAAAAAAAAAATACATATTTACCGGCCTTGGATCCAGAGAATCATCTAAACCTAATCCACGGATATGAGAATGAGCACCAATCCTCTCAATTCGAGTAACTTCTCGAACTTCTTGAACTTTAGCTGCTGCTACCTGTTTCATGAAATATATAAAAAAAATTTAATAAACAAATATTTAAAACATTAAATTTTTTTTTTGTAGATATACAGGGTGCATAGAAAGTCCCTTTAACCGGAAAATTCTTGCAAACGAAGAGAGCTACAGCTATGCAAGTCAGATAATGGTATAGTAAAGCAACTATGCCAGACCTAATGCAAATGACAGCAGTGCCCCTAGTGGCGAAATTTGGAAGATAGGCAATGCAAATCGAAAATGAAAACAAATAGAGCAAACTTTCCAATTAGAAAGTTTTAGAGCATCAATTACTTAGTACGAAATGACATGTGGTTTACACGGACAAGATAAATTGCTGCCTGTATACCCAAAAATGTCCAAAACTGATGCACACCATTTTGTGTAAACATTTGAAGGGAATAGCCATAGGTGTGAAGAAATACACACAATTTACTGCATAAAATTTGATAACAATGGCATTTATTGTGAGCAATGGCAAACTTTTCGAACATACTGGACATTAACTTGTTATCACTGTGTAATAGTTTGCCTTTCTGTTGTTTTTTGTGTGATGTTATCAAACTGTATTGACGTAAGTACATATTTTATGCAATAAATTGTGTATATTTCTTCATACCTATTTCTTTCAGATGATTACACAAAATGGTGTGCATCGCTTTCGGACATTTTTGGGTATACAGGCAAAAATTTATCTTATCCATGTGAACCACATGTCGTTTCATACTAAGTAATTGATGCTCTAAAACTTTCTAATTGGAAAGTTTGCTCTATCTGTATTCGTTTTGCACTGCCCATCTTCCAAATTTTGCCACAAGGGGCACTGCTGTCGTTTGTATTAGGTCGGGCGTAGTCGCTTTACTATACTGTTACCTCACTTGCATAGCTCTAGTTCTCTCTGTTTGCAAGAATTTTCCAGTTAAAGGGACTTTCCTATGCACTCTGTATAGTAAAAATTTACTCAGCATTTAGAATAAATTGTTATCTCACATCTTTGTTATAATTTCTTTTGTTCTATACACTGTATATTATATTAAAACAGAGTATAAAATAAAAATAGGCAATATAGAAAAAAAATATGCATTTACCATATTTATTTGAATGTAAGATACACTTTTTTCAGATTTAGAATCACTGAAAATAGCATGAATCTTAGATTCAATACAATACATCATAATTAATAAGTTTTTGTGCTACACATCTTATTTCTCTATTGCCAATTTCATTGTCATTTCAATAACTTTATTTGACTAATATTTGTAATAATAAATATACAAGAGGTCAACTTTACTGAATCTCATTAGTCTATTACAGAACAGTAAGTATTTAAATGAAAATACAGAAAATGTAGTGCAGGACTCTTTCAAGAAATGTTGCATTTCTAACACTTCAAACAGTACTGAGAATGATCCTGTATGGAAAGATGTGAGTACTGATATTTGATCCAGTGTAGATCCAGAAGAGCCTAACACAAAAGTATAGAGGTTTCTGACTTCTCTGCTACCACAGGAGACAATGATATATAACATATTTTTATTGCAATAAATTTATTTCAAATTGTTTATTTTTCAAAAAAAAATATGTGGGTAAACATGTAGAAATTAATGTGCATCTTAGATTTGATGGCATCTTAAATCAAATGAGCAATTAGTTATTGTGACATGGCACAATGCTGGGCTGCAATTTTTAATCATATTTTTAATTTATTTAATTTGAAATATATGTTCTCCACCTCTATTAGTACTGTAGTGTCTTGCCCTTGTACATCATACTTTTCCATTAGCAATGGAGTTGTGCTGGTCATCTATCAAACTCAGGAGTGTCAAACCCAAATTCCTTAAATGCCAATTTTTTGTTTCAAATAAGACAGCAGGCCAGATAATAATGCAAATTATGCAATAAATGATCTTACCAAGATAAACTTTAATTTGAAATTCAAAAGATGAAATAGAAAATACATAATGTAAACAAGAAATTAAACACAAAAATAAATCAAATAAAATAAATATCTCTAAGTAATATAAATAAATAAAAATAATAACAACAGAGTTCAACAATTTTGTTTATTAAATACTAGCAGACCCCGCCACACGTTGTGGCTCAAAATGTATCTATTATAAATTTATAACACTTCCCCCGTGGGTGGGGGGAATTTTTCGAAAAATTTCTTCTTAGTGTACATTCTCTTGACGTATCCTATTAAAACACAATCAAAAACGCAAAAACCCGCATCTAAAATAGTATAATAGAAGCCAAATTCTTCATGGTAAGCCTTAATCCTGTCTCTCTCCCCCGCGGGGGGAATATCGAAAAATTTCTTCTTAGTGTACATTATGTTGACATACCCTATTAAAACACAATCAAAAACGCAAAAACCCGCATCTAAAATAGTATAAATAGAAGCAGAGTTCTTTACCGTAAGCCTTAATCCTAACCATCTCCCTTCAGTGGGGTTGAATTTCGACACGTATATTATATAAAAACACGTACGTATTCGAATGCAGCGTTGAGTCAAAATTTCAAAGGAATCGGTAGGAACAAACAAACATTACATTTTTATTTATATAAACAGATAGAAGATGATCTGTTTTAGTTCATTTTCCCAGAAAAGCAAACTTAGGGCGTTGTACTCGTAGTGCCATCTGTTGGACATAAAAGCCTTAACCATAGATGATATCATTTAATTTATATGAATGTTTAACGGAATAATATACAGCCTATGTCCACCCTGAAGTTCCATTCTAAATATTGGTGAAAGAATTTTTGAAATCAAATGAGTAGTTTTGGAGATTACCTGCTGCATACAAACTTACTTACTTACATACTTACGAACATTACCTCTTTATAATATTAGTATAGAAGTATAGATATAGATTATTGTTAAGTACAAAATATCACATTTTCTTTGGTATCAAGATAATAAAAATAAACAAATAGCATTATTGGATTGATGTTGTAGGCTGCAACTAATTGTTTTGCAGGGCATGACTGGCCTGTGGGCCATATCTTTGACATGCCTGATCTAACTGAGGGAAGTTTTAAAATTGAAACAACAACTTCTGATTTGCATTGGAAGTTCATATGTAGCTAATTGGGACCTACTGCCTATCTGGACCACTTTGCATATCTGGTCTTGAATTTCATCCATCTAACACCATTCTCAAGCTTAAAGAGAGACAGACAGACAGACAGAAAAACAAATGGACGACAGTGGGAATTTATAGGTCTACAATTTTTTCAAATTGCAGCTCAATAAGTTTCAGATAAAATAACTTCTTGTAAAAAAACCAATCAAACATTATTTTACACCACAAAAATTTAGTGATAAAGTAAGATAAAAATTTTTTGTCTGATGATGATAATGCAGAGAAAATCAACTACTTACTTTAAGAAGGATACATTATTGTGTTAATCTGTATGTAATATTTTCTGAGCCCATTACACTAGCTTGAAGGATCTATGGCCTACAGGTCACATGTGGCCAACCACATTAATTTCTGCAGCCTGCTAGATGATTTTTATCCCATTGACTACATCAATGGGATATCACTCATTACTGCACTAGGCACAATAAACAATGAGAAATATAATTCTAGATCATCTGTACTTCTCAAAATTATTACTGTTCTGTCATTTTGAAGGAATGGTGGAGTCCACTCCCTCAAAATGGCAGAACTAATACCTTTTATGATAAATTATTCTTCAAGATGTTTGATTACATAATATAAACTGAAGAATCACTATGAACTCAGATGCTCTGGATAGCAATTGAAACAATTTCAAACATGCATATGAATATAAATTGTTAAGTTCAAGCATAAGCAATTTTTCCACATGTAGTAAAATTTTTATTCACTATATTTACTCTTATTTTCAAATCCTAAAAATATATCACCTATTTTATTTGATTTAATCAGACAAGCCATTCTGACTATCAAACACATATATAAATTTTTAAAACAGAAAACAGTTACAGAAAACATTTCTAATTTGTATACAGGTATCCCTTACTTAACATGGGATTTGATTAATATGCAAAATTAATTGCAGCAATCTCTTTATATATGTGGCAGAAGTGTTAATTAATGCAGCTTTACCAGCTGTCTTTACTTAACACAGATACTGAATTTGATTAATGCTATTTTGATATATGTGGTATCATCCAGAGATTAATTAACTGCATTAATCAAGGGATACCTGTAATTGGTTAAATCTGATGATGGAAGCCAATATCCAAAAAACATTTAATTCATAAATAAAACAGGTCGGGTTGGGTCGAAACACGGCCAGTCACCACCTGAAGCAGACCTCGGTGGAGGTCGAAAGTACTTGTGGAATTTACTAGTGACATAACACTCGTAAAAAGGTTTTTCATGGATTGTTATTATTAAAAATGATCTGTTGGACTCCTTGAAAACTTGTTTTTAGCATCATTGCTTTTCAGTTTTATTACAAACTTATATGAACAGTATTACAGTTTTTAACAAATGTCACTCAAGAATTCATAGGATCTCATTCTTATTAATATATTTTACTTTATATTTTTATTATAAAAAAACAGAACACTTTTTATTGCACATACTTTAAGTTGCAATAATCAGTGGTCAAATAGACATAATTCACATACCTGATTGCTAGCAAATACATTCCAAAATGTTTTTCGTCTATTCAAGATTAAAATGCTACTAGTAAAAAATGGTATACTACTCTCTAATTTGCTGCTACAGAACACTACAAAAATGTATATTTCCTCCTAAATTGTGATTACTGTGTACTCATTAGCCAATATCTACAACTAAGCCACTCTCTCTGAGAGACAATACATTTGGGTCAATTTACATTATTTAATATCAGAAATAAAGAAAGAAGGGTGCAAGAAAAGAAGAATGTGTAAATTCAACTACTCAAACTGGGTATACATAAATAAGCACTATATACATAACCAATATCTGAAAAAAAAAAAAAAAAAATACAAAACTAATGGAAGCAAATGATGTATAAATAAAATTAATAAATTTATACATATAAATAAAATATTTCCATCATTGAAATGAATAAAAAGTTTTAGGACCAGCATAAAATGACATTTCATTTTCAATTACATTAGCTTATTTAGCGATGTAGCCATCAATTAAAACTAATTAACTAAAATACAGTAGAGCCTCGATTATCCGACCCCTGATTAACCAACACCTCGGTTAACCGACCATCCTAGTTGGCAAATTTCAAATGTCCACTAGTGATGTGGCACTACAATATTTGGCTATGTCTTGGCTACTTTAATATTATTTTTACGTGTTTTAGCTGGCAACACTCATTCGACCATGAAAGGGAGCCAGTATTTAAACGAGGCTTAATTTTCTAATTTTTAACGATACAATAGCGACGATTATTATTTTAAAAAATTTTTGTTAGGCTTAACATCGATGAAAATTCAACGCGAAGTAGGTTAATAGCGATATACTAATATACTAATTACATGGGATATAATAATATACTACACTAATAATGGATTTTTTCATACTTTTCGGTTATCCGACTTTTCAATTATCCGACCAACCCCAGTCCCCAATTGAGTCGGATAATCGAAGCTCTACTGTATCAAGATTCTGTTATGTAACAGTGCTGATTTCATGAATATAGCCATCATCACTATACATCCCACACTTCCAAAGTGGTCATGACAGATGCCAGTATACATGTTAGAAGGTCTCAAGCATTCCATTTCCATTACAAAGATTCATTTATTGCAGGTACAATGAAAAAAATGAAACAGAAAAAAATGGAATATATGAGACAACCTCCTAAATTGCACAAGTGTCGAAAATACAAATGATCACTCATCAAACAATGTTTATATATATATAATAAATATTAAAATATTCTCAATTTTCCAAAACTGTGTTTTATAATTTGCTATGATTCTCAAACACAAGACTGTGCTACTATGCTACTATTTAAACACTTGGCGTTTTTTCATAGAAAATGAATAAAAGAGAACTAAAGGCATAGGTCTGCATACACAGTATATCTGTGAAGTTCCAAGACAAAAATTCTAAAAGTCAACAAATTCAGACTTTAACATAGTCTCCCCACTTGATGTATATTAGATACTTGATGTATATATTAGATATATGATACAGTGATCAAAAGATATTGTAATACTTCTCTTTTCAAATTGACTTTAGCTGATGCACTACATTTTCTTGATTGCTAATACTTTGTCAAAAATCTTTCCTTTAGATAGAATTTTATCTTTGGAAACAAAAAATGTTTGCTGATGCCATATCAAGTGAAAATGAAATGGTAGTGGATCACTGTGGTCTTTCAAACAAAATTAAACAATTCACAAGCCTTTCCATTTGCTCAGGAAGCAAGAGAAAAAGACACATGAAATAGTGTCCTTACCAATATTTAAATTCTCAGCTATCATACAAAGTATCTGGTGAAGAGGGAGCACACAGTCTATACTGTTTCATTTGTTCAAACAAACTAAGGTGACCATTTCTCTCATCTAGCAATTACAGGCCATTCTGAAATGTTTACACCAGTAAAATGCCATTATACATGATGATGCATCCTCTCTATAAGCTTGCTTTCATTATTTCCCTAAGTTTCTGTCACACTTATGCCAAGCTTGTAAGAAAATTGATACACACTCATTGTTCCATTGCAAAACAAGAACCACATTCAAAAACATGCAAAATGAAATACAAGTAAAACATACTCGTAAAACATGGCAGTTATGTTCCAAAAAAGTGCAGTGTTACGCAAATCCATGCTATACAAAACAAAGGACTAATGCAAAACATAGGGTTACATTCCAGAAGTAAAGTATACTATTCTTTTTCATTATTAAGAGAAATATGTTTATTAAAGCAATCAATAATTTATTTTCAACTAATTATTTATTTCCAATTAATTACTGATTAATAATTAATTAACAACCGCAATTAAAAGTACTGTATTACATGTTAATACTAATTTTAGTTAAATGAGGGCTTTTCTTTTTACAAAGTATTGTCATCATCTCAGCTTTTTTGTTGATCTTGATCAGAAGTATCAGCAACATTTTCATATTTTTTATCATAAAATTTTTTATGGATGATGAAATAAAAATATTTTATTAATCAAAAATTTGTTCTAGTTCAGTCAAGAACCAAATTGTTTGAGTACCGAGATACCACTGCATTTTGTTTGTCATTTTATGAATGATTGCTTACCTACAATTAAAAAAAAGTTTAATAACACCTAAAAATGTTTAAATTAACTTTACTAAATATGAAGATTAATCTATGAAAAGTAAACAGTGACAGTCTTAAGGTTAAAGCCTGAAATCAATGACAACAACACCTGATTGATAGGAAAGTTATTGTAATTTTTTCCTTCTTTGTCTTATCAAAAACCACAAAATAATTTTAAAATGTCAATATTATAAAGTTTATGGGCAAATTTGAGACAGATGTGCTTACTTGAATAAATAAAATAAATACAGTAGAGCGTCGATTATCCGAAAGGCAATCATCCGAAAGAATTCCAGTCGGCAAATTTAAATTTTCGCCAGTGCTGTGGTGCTGCAATCTTTGGCTATGTGTTGGGCTACTCAAATATTTTATGTTTTTGATACTAAATTAACTTCTGAAGTATAATTTTTTATTGTTTTTATATTTTTCAATATATTTATTTTGTTCGTATAAAATAAAAAAATAATTTTTAACGATACAATAGTCTTTGTTAGGCTTAACATCGACAAAAATTCAACGTGAAGCAACACGCGATGGAGAAAAATGTCAAGATGAGATAAATTAATATATTTTTCGCACATAATCGGTTATCCGAAACATCGATCTTCCGAACAACCCCAGTCCCCAATTGATTCGGAAAATCGACGCTCTACTGTAATGAAATTTACAACTTACCAAATGAAGTTTACCAAATAATGAAGTTTACTCTTAATAATTGTGAAATTTTGTACAGAGGATTTCAAAACCCATGTCAGAGTGAAATCATGTTGTATAAGGGATACCTGTATATTTTGGTAAACTATTAATCTGTTACTGATGAAACTTGCACATGCTGAATACAAGGCTTTATATAAATATTTTGACCATCAGTTGATAGATGTTACAAATTGTCTTTCTAAAAAACATCAGTCTGGGAATTTTTCAGAACTGTGGATACATGTTTTTAGTAGTTTTGGAAAAATTGTGATGGCAGATAAATGTTTGCAAACAAGCAAAGAATTTTTCACAGTGAGACTCTTTTGCTAAGTTTAGAGAAGAGAAAAAATGTTTGACAATGCATAACTGCAAGTTAAAACTGTCACACAGCACGTGGGAAAAAATCATACTCCACTTTACTAACAAAAAAAGGTGGAAACATCACCTAAAATGTTGGAAAAAGTGAGTTAAAATCTCATAATGGTGATTGAAAAAACTTTATCTTATAAAAAGAGATAATCCTTAACCATGGTATATAACTAATTAAATTAAAACAGAGGCACAAAAAGTCAAATATACATAAGCTGTCTTTTTTCAACCACAAATAGTCCATAAAAAAAAGACAAGAGTAAATAACAAAATGGATTTATTACCAAAAGTTAGATACAAACATGGTTACTTTTCGACATATTCACCATAAAGATTGAGGCATTTGTCATATCTGTGGATGAGCTTTTCCATCCCCTCTTCATAGAATGTTGCCGCCAATGACTTGAGATGAGCCCTAATGTAGTTTTGAAGATCATCATTAGTTTTGAACCTCTGTCCTCCTAGCCACATTTTCTGTTCAGAAAAGAGGTGAAAGTTGTCAGTGGCAAATCGGGGCTATATGCTGGGTTTTTTAAGGTGGTGAAGACTTCCACCTCTTTTTTGAATTGAAAATGTGGCTAGGAGGGCAGAGGTTTGAGACTAATGATGATCTTCAAAACAATGTTGTTAAAGCCATTTCGATTCACTGGCGGCAACATTCTATGAAGAGGGACTGGAAAAGCTCATCCACAGACATGATAAATGTCTTAATCTTTATGGTGATTATGTCAAAAAGTAATCATGTTTGTGCCTAACTTTTGGTAATAAATTCATTTTGTTATTTACACTTGTCTTTTTTTTATGGACCGTAGGAAATTGAAAAAAAAACCCGCCCTCGTACAAATATCCATCATAATGTGTAATACTCAATTATTGTAGTCTCATTTAAATAGTAAAATAACATCAATTTGTCCTAACAACTCAATAAACAAATTGAATCATAAATTAACAGTACTCTCTGCCCAAAATATAGCAATATAAATAAGTTCCAGCCAATTCATTTTACAATACAGGAAATACTTCTTTTTTTGCTTGCTCCAAATAACTTTGATAGTTTTTTAACACAAACCTGGTATCATGTAATAATTCATTTGTGATTGGTAATAGTTCTGGTTTATATGTGTATTTTTTCATTTCACTAATAATGTTTAACTTTGTATTAAGTATCATTTCTGTAATAGCAGCTCGATCTACTGAAAGAACCTGGCCTGACAAAGAAAAACCTTGTTCAGCATCTGCTGATCCTTGGCTTAAAGTAAAAGAAACTGACTATTTTGGCATGTTGAAAAATATGCAAAAAAGTGTCTTCAATAACGATCAATACAATTAGTGTGACCTTCTGAGTTATCCTTGAGCTGTTACATTTTACACTCATCAAGAAGAATGCCATGATCCATTTCAAATGGTAATAGTTTAATATAATTTGTGCTAGAGTACTTTTCCCTAAGATGGACTTATCACACTGGATAAACATGGAGTATGACAAGACATCTTGGGGAAAGTGCTACAGCACAAAATGTATTAAACAAGACAACATACAAAAAGTAATCAGATTAATGGTAATAGCTTATCTATTTCAATGATATCCTGTAGCTTTTTCTATTAACATTTGGAAAATATCCCTTCCAAGTACAGCATTAACAGCTTTAACAGAGACAGATTAGCCCTAAGTGTAGTCTGACCATACATACCATTTTGAATAGGAAATACCTTTTTTCTTTTTTTATGCTTTGTTCCAACTGTCTAACCATAACTAAACCACTTCTATATAAGCTGAAAGTAATTTAGCATGAATAACACCTTAAATATTTTTTCAGCAACATTTTAATTTATTTACTTATTCAAATAATGATCATAATTTTGGGTCAAATTTAAAGTCTTTATTTTATTTTTTTAAGATTCCAACCAGATACAGATGATTAACAACATGAAGATACAAAGTTTTTTTGTTAAAAACCAACATATATATACTATATAAAACTATACTATATATACTATATAAAAAAACATATATATACTATACTTTAGCAATGATGGCGGAGAAGATTGTAATATACAGAAGTAGGATAGA
The DNA here is from genome assembly GCF_000671375.1 of Centruroides sculpturatus. Taxonomy (NCBI): domain Eukaryota; kingdom Metazoa; phylum Arthropoda; class Arachnida; order Scorpiones; family Buthidae; genus Centruroides; species Centruroides sculpturatus. The sequence continues at coordinate 328,963 of NW_019385577.1, forward strand.
AGAAGGCTGTTTAAATGTGAGGGATGCCAAGAGCCTGCCTTCAGCATGGAAGTACTTAATTAAGTAATTTAATAGAAACTTGGACCAGAATTAGTACTGTACATTGAAGATTTATGTTATTTTTGTTTTATTATGTTTTATTTTAATTTTTATATATTCTTCCGTTATTTTTCTCTTGTACAAAGAAAAAAATTTTTTTTTGATTTAAAATTTTTATGTTCTATTCATGGAACATTTACATTCCATTTTCATTTTCGACCTGAAGATGGCCTATTAATTGGGCTGAAAACGTTTGTTTTTTACAATTATATTTATTTCTTGGCAAAAAAAAGGTGTTTTGTTTCTCTTTATTTAATTGCTGAGCGCTTTTGATATTGATATTATATACTATACATTTGATAATGTGTATAAACACAACAGATAACGACCTGAGTGATGTTTTAGAAAAATATTTTAATACTGTGTTGTTGATGTCCAATCCTCAAAGAAAAGATTGGCATCAAATATACAGTGTATATGTGTTTTTTAATATCATATTGTCAATTTTTAACAAGAACTGTTTGTATCTTCATGTTGTTAATCATCTGTATCTGGTTGAAATCTTAAAAAAAGATAAAGCCTTTAAACTGACCCAAATTATTTGTATGATCATTATTTGAATAAGTAAATTAATCCTTGGGACTTTAAAATTAATTTATTTAAACGAAAGTTTTCAACCCCTTTTCATAGGTCTGCATCAAATTTAACAACATTCAAACTGTTTAAGAACACAGTTCAAATCTTGTTAAAGGTGATGCAGACCTATAAAAAGGGGTCAAAAACTTCCATTTAAATAATGACCTCTGATCCGATGGATAAGGACAATCAAATAACCGTACAAATTGACAATTTTAGTGATGTTTTGATTAAGTGTTGAGAAGAGCTGCACATTGGGTTATTAATGGAAAGAAATGTCAAAATCAGTTAAATTATGAGGTAAGAAGAGTCACAACATCTCAATAAAGATGTCTAAGAACTTTGAATTTGTAGCCTTATATGGTAAAAAGAGCTAGAGCACCAGTCAGGAAGTATCAATAATCCAGACGAATCCGCCGATTCTTGACGGCTCGTATCAGCCAGACCTGGACACGATGAAAACTTAGACCACATTAAATCAAAATCACCTGATTCTTCTCCCATGCTTGATGCACATAAAAAGAGCTTGAACTCAAGCACCGAGGGTGGACACGCCCAAGAAGCTAGAGGTCAAGCTTCTGTCCATCACCCGGCTCAACTCAACCGTCTCTCCTCCAAGATGAGGACGTTACCAGACGTTCCCACAGACAAGATCAGAAGACATTGAACCATTACTCTGTCTGTCACCACTCTAGTCTCCCAAACTTGTCCCCTTGTCTCTCCGCTGACCTTGGACCCAACTCAACTCTACAAGAAGACAACCGATTGTCTGCTTGAGGTATTATGCAATTATTGTAAACTCTCTCTCTTAGTCTCACGAGCAATGTATTTAGAATTTAGGCTATTGCCGTAGACATAGTTTTATATCCTTTGTATGTAATCTATATATACATTAAACTGTTATTAATTGTTATCAGGGTCTTGAATCAGATTTTTTTTGGATTTTCTGTCACGTATCGACAAACTCACCAACTCTCCCCATTCCAATGATAGATAGGCCCTCCACCTCAAGATAATGAAGCTTCCCACTCAACATGAATTGAGCTATAATTATAATCACAAGTTAGGATGCAAATTTTTACTATCCTAACTGGTGTCAGGAGAAACTAGGTGCAAGATTTGCCGATCTTAAGTCAAACCACAAATAAAGGCCATCCAGTGACAACAAGAGCGAGTTTTACAATCCGATGCTGCTCAAGGGTTAGGAACCCCCCCAACCTGCGGCTTAGCTCACAATTTTATCATTAAAGTATATATACTAAATATTAAAAATAATTTTATATAATATTTTTTCAATTAAAATAAAATTTTGTTTATATTTTAAACTGTTTTGCTGACTGCCAACCTTGATTTGAAACTGCCAGTCAAGCCGACCAATAATGACCAGGTGGCAACCCTAATGTTACTCTATCTCCCCTATAATAGGAACAGTTAGTACTAAGTGCAATATCGCATTGATCTAACTACATGAAAGACAGACATCATCTCGGGTACAAGGCATCATGTGCTCTCTGCTTTGTCAATATGAAAGTTTCTAATAAACTAATACTTAATTGTTAATATCGTAATTTTAAAAATACATAATCTTTGACTGACACAAATAAATAATTTTCTTATTAATGTCTGTCCATAAATGATGTTCATACTAGAAGGAAAGGAGGAGGTTACGACAAAGGGGTTGGACTTCAGTGCATGTCTGCTTATTTCATTAAATTTTATAGTTATGCATTTTATTATATTTATTTCATAATTTTTTCTATGTTTCATTTCTACTTATGGTATCTATCATTCATAAAGTGATAAAGTTTTTAAGGGATCTGAAGAGGGGAGGGGTTACGGAAACTTGGACAAGAGGTGGAGGAGGAGTAAAAGTTTCAAGAAAAACGTGGACATAATTTATGGACAATCCCTAATCAGGACTGTTTTTCAGCTGGAATGTGTCAATAGAATGTCCAACAAGTAGCAGTTGTTCAGTAAAAACAATACTAAATGTTCAGTCACCATAAAAGTGTACCAGCAGTAATTTAAAAAAAAAAAAAAAAAGAGTACTACTCATAATAATGTTTGATTTATAGCAAAAACTTATAAAATCAACAAGTAAAACTGCCATAAAATTATGCTAAAACAGTATCACTTTGATCAATGAACTGTAATCATATATTCTATAATTAATTAGATTCTAAACAAAAAATGAATAATTTTGTTCTAACAAATAATATAAAATGTAAAAAAACTAAAACCCATTAACTTATATAAAAAAAATAAATAGTGCTTCAATACATAAGCAGTAAAATATCTTTTGAGACTCATATATTATGCAATCCTAAAATCTTTTGATTGGTAAGGAAACAAGACATTATTTCTTTGTCAAAATCCTATCACCATTTCAAAAAAATTTGTCATTTACATAAAAATAATTAAACAAAAAATTGAAATAAGTAAGAAAACCACAAAAAGAGAAAAGTGAGAAAGCAAATTTTTTCCACAACTTTTATATTGCCTTGACAACACTCTTTTCTACACTCCCAATTTGTAGTATGCAAATCATTGCAACAAAGTGGAAGAGCAGTGGTAGATTGTTGCACAGGCACAAGAAGCATAAACTTGGGGCTCTGACTGTCAGGGCTTCAGAAAGTTAGGAACTACAAAAAGAAATATACAGTAATACCTCGGTTTTCGTTGCCTTCAGTTATCATCAATTTCAGTTTTTATTGATTTTTTCTGCTAAAAATTTGTCTTGGCTTTCATTGGTTGCCTCGGATTTCATCAGCATGCCCACATGACCTCACTGCTAACTTTGTGAAAACAAAGGGCAACCCACGTGTTTTCCTGCTCAATGTGGCATTATTTCTCATTGTGTAAGCATTATTATCCCGTGCCTCTAGCCAAACAATTCCATTGCTTTTGTGAGAATCTGGACACATCAAGTAGGAGCTTTTTCTTAAAAAGGTTTATTGAGAATTAAATTAAAATATTATTCTTGCGTTAAAAACAACATATTTTTGATTTTTGTAATTTCACAGGAAAAAGATTAAAGGGAAGTAAACTTTCCTTTTCGACTATCGACTTCCCATTGCAAGATGTTATTACATTTTTTTTTTTATGAACATCTGTTAAGATGAGTTGTCATTAGCATCCTGTCACATGAGAATAACTTAAACATTGATTGGAGGGCATTGGGAGATAAAAGTGGCAGAAATTCAAGCCTCGGGGCAGACTTCACTCTCAGAGACAGATAGACAAAGCCCTGTCTGTCAACCAAAAAGGAGAGACGGGAGACAAGCTAGGTGATGAGCGGTGACTAGCTCCTCTCCAAAAGATTTCCCTACTGATATGCTGACACCACCTCGACGATATCAGAAGACATCAGTCAACTAGAGGTATTATGAACTGATTTATGTAAACTCTCTCTCTCAGTTGACTCAGATGTAAGTACAGTAGAGCATTGATTATCCAAATCAATTGGGGACTGGGGTTGTTCGGAAAATCAATTTTTCAGATAACTGATTATGTACAAAAAAAAATATATTAACTTATCCCATGTTGAAATTCTCCTTAAATGGCACATCCTTAAGTACCCTCTCATGGTCGCACCAGTGCTGCCAGCTAAAACACACACATCAACAAAAATAATATTGGAGTAGCCCAAGACATAGCCAAAGATTGCAGTGCCACAGCTCTAGTGGAAATTTAAATTTGCCAACTGGAAAGGTTTCGGTTAATTGACGTTTTGGTTGATCGATATTCGGATAATTGATGCTCTACTGTAACTAGTTAGTCAAACTAGATAGGTTTAATTCTTTTGTAATCCATCATTACTTTATTCTTGTTTATTAAACTTTTTGATATTTGTTAACCTCTCTGTTAACCTGTTATTATTCAGAAATTGGACCCTTATCGACATACCTACTGACTTCGCCACTCAAAGTAGATATTCGATGATAGTATAATCACGAGTTAAGACGTGTTATTTCTTAACTGATGCCAGAAAAAATTTTTAGACTTGAGATCTCCCGATCTTAGGTCAACCTGCCAGAAAAGGCCATCCAAGTGATGACGTGAGCAGGCCTAAACGTCCTGCCACAAGAAGGGTTGACAGTATTAACCTGCAACACCAGCTTCTCATAATTTCCTTTTCTTTTTGCTCCATCATAGGATCAAAGAAAGTTTCCAGAGCCAGCAGCCCTTCAAAGAAGCCCAGGAGCATGATCAAATTGAAGAAGGAAATAATTAAAAAATACGAGTGACATTAAGATTGCTGAAATTGGCCACTTTTACGTTAATTTCTTATTGTCTTTAGTGTTAAACACTATATTTATTCTCTATAAAATGTGTTTTTGGTATGTATTTTGGCATGTCTAGAACAAATTAATTGGATTTATATTGATTCAATGGAAATAATTGCCTCGGTTTTCATTGGTTTCTAATTTTGTTGATCTATTTTCTAGTGGATTATTGACGAAAACAGAGGTATCGCTGTATTCTGCATATCTCAGGTGAAGATGGTATCTGCAGATACCATCTTCACCTAGACATTTAAAGATTAATTTTTAAGGAAATGATTAACTGATCAGTACTTTTTTTATTAAGTAATAAATTGATTTTATAGCATTACTTAATACAGTAATGCTATCCTGTACTCAACTTACGCTACCCTGACTTATGCGAACCCGGAGTTACGCGATTTTCAAATCTCATCAATTCGTCTTTTGTTTGAGCGCCACGCAACTCTTGATTACTCACTCCCCCCACACTATTGTTCAGCTTACATGTTCAGACATGTCGCACGGAATCAACACATAGCTACAATTTATTTTGTGTTGTTTATTTTTGTGTTTGTTATATCTACAGAGACTTGAGAGACTCTATGTGGTGATTTCTTGTAACCAGGAACGAATCAAAAGACGAGATAAGATTAATGAGAACATTTATTAGCTTACATACATCCGACTTGGATTTTACACAAATTGCGAAATTATACCCCAACTTACGCGGTTATCGCTTGGTCCCACCTATCGCATAAGTTCGGGGTATTACTGTATTTATAACAAGGAGACCTCAAAACTACATTGCACTCGGGGTCCTCCAAGCACTTAATCTGCCACCATGGAAGAGCGAGTGTAACTTTAAGCATTTTCTTTATTGAAGTTTCTAAACTTTTTAACCTAGTGCCATTAGGATGACATTATGATCCAGAGATCATATAACTCATAAATCCCTATTTGTTCATGTTTTTTTAATATCAAATGTAAATTTTTTACCTAAATTTTCCATAAATAACACATTATGATTTAATCACCGTATCATCTATTTTAATTAAACGTAAAATTGAACATTAAATACAGAATGAATTTATTATCATCCAAAATAAAGAATAATTTGTAAAAACACAATAATTACACATAGATATCTTTTGAAACAATAAAATAAAATATTTTTTTTCTGTCAAATATATCTGTAAAATTTCAATTATATTACAGTTAATAATTGTAGAATCTAGTAGTAAACTACTTTGTCAGATGTGAACTCCAAACGAGGGGTTTCCCACTCCCAGAATTGTAGATCCCTGTACAAGTAAAAAAATCAAACAAACCATACCTGTATACGTGCAACCCTTGATGAGACATTCACCTCCAAAAGTAAGTTTTTAGCACAGTTTTACTAAGGCAGTACTAGTATACTGCCTATTCTCCACGCTCCGCATTGGTCCAGGCAAGCTGTCGCTGGCCTCAACCCATGGCACACATAGTCATGCATTTTGGTGCCTGTCATCGCTCGCACCTTAACACCTGCGAGACAAGGCCCCACATCCCCAAAAATAATATAACATGAGGTATTCCACAAATGGTCAAGCAGGCCACTCAAAACCAGCATAACCGAACGAGCCAAATAGTTAAATGCAACAGTCTTGGCCGAGCGACTCAACTTGCAATGCCAGGAATAGGCCAATTTTGGGAAATTGTATCTCAAATAGTCACACGTACAGGTACAGTTCCTCTGACTTTTTTGGCTCCTATGGGTATGGTCTATATCAGTGTTTCTCAACTGGCGATATCGCCCCATGTGGGTGTTTTTCCATGTTGAGGGGGCGATTAGTAACAATTTATATTTTGGGAACGAAAAACAATTTTCTGGGCGATATAGTAAAACATTATATTAAGAATAATAAGATATTTTATTCGTTATATCGTACAATAATTAAACAAATAACATTATACTGTCACTAGTCTATTCAATGCAGTACGAATTTGGCGTTAGCCTTGGTCCTGGGCATCGGAATTTTGAAGTGAAGGGGGCGATGATTCGTTAGAGGTTGAGAAACACTGGTCTATATGATCCAACTCATTCACAGGTGTAATTGTACCAAATAATTTATAATAACCATAAATGAGCCAATTTGGATTAAACCTCAGACTGCGACTGTTGTAAGAGGAAAAATAGTTTCCATTCATCAATTTACACGTTTTAGTTAGAACTGGAGTTAACGGAATTTGAACTCAAAAATGTAAGCCATTAATTAAATCAATAGTTCTATTTATTTCCCTTATACATATAACACGGATTATACACAACTTTATAAAATCTATTCATTTTAAATTTATTTACTATAAATTTCCGACCAGCATGTTTCGAGAATCTTACCGAAATGTGCTTATTGATCGAAATTAAGGTTCAAAAAATAAATGAATTACTAAAATATTTTCATATCTAATTTCAGTTATTTTCTACTTCGTGTATAGTTTTATTAAAAACAAAAATATAATTTATATAAAAGAACAAAGAAATCAAAACGTGAAAACACATTCAAAACAAATGCAACTTACCGCCGCCATTTTTTAGATTTTCGGTCTTTACACTGTTGCCAGTCTAATTCACAAACGTATAGAGTCCGAGTGCAAGTTACTCGCGCGCCGCCCTGGTGGAAAATATTTACATAATACATAGGAGAAAAATGCGAAGGGTTTCTTCTCCATTTGAATTCTTAAAGTGGAAAAAAATGAGACATTCATTTATTCACTATTAGAGAAGATGCAAATGTTCTACTTTAATTATTGTTTACCTTCAATTGTAAATAGTATTTAAGTATTAAGTGTAAACAGTATCAAGTTTTTATAGTGTTTTCACAATAAAAAAATTTCACTCATTTATAATTGGTAGCTGCAGATTTACTAATACTACACAAACAAACATTATTTTATCTACATATGGAAGAAGTGAAATGGGTAATCTACAGTCCAATATTTCAAAAATTTTAATTCTACCTATGGCTCTCTCAACGTGAATTCATACACGAGCAATTTTGTATGTTTCGTCCATTTCGTTACCACTAAACTGCTTTTGATTTGGTTTTGAAAAAGGAGGCATAATTAAAATAGTATTTTTATTTTCGACAGCCAATTTAATTTCAGGAAACCCTCTATCAGCTATCAGCTCTATCTCCCTTCTCCAGTTTTTGCATTCGTTACAGATTCGTTTATAACAATCATTTGTTATAAACGAATCTGTGCCCACTAGAAACAAAAGTTATGAGTCCTAATGGAGCAATTCCAATTAAATATTTTATATTATAAGCAGATTTATAGTAACTTAATGTAACTTAATTTATATGTAACTTATTTTCCCAAGACAATTCATAAATTCTAACAGGACTGTTTGGAAGCATGTCTAAAAATAAACTGAAAACATCGAATCCTACTGATGTTAATCTTTTAAAGATTAATCGTCATCAAAATTTGCTACACCACTAAAATGACATGACCTATGATTTTCTCCATATTTTTTGAAATCATTTTAACATGGGAAACTTGAGTTTCAGAAACATTGTTACTAGTCATGCAAATAAAAATTCTTACATCTCCAAACTATTCGTTTGTAGTCTCTGTTTGAATTCCAAAGTCACGTTTTTTTTTCTTTAGGGTCTAAAAAATTGTCTTCAATTGCTATATCAAAGTGTCTTTCTACTTCTTCTTCAAATAAAATGTTCCTTCTGTTCATTAGGCGTTTATATCTCTTCATTGACTGTTCATGTCGATAATTTTCTTCATTGCTTCTTTTTTCAGGATAGATTGTTGAATTATAAATTGGACATCTTGGATCTTCACTTTTTTCCCCCATCTATAAAATGCATACTACATATCCGTGCTGATTTAGAGGGTAGCTACTGTGATCCGTTTTTACTAAATTTACAAGGATATTTTTAGAAAATTATTCGTGTCAATTTTTTAAAAATTAACAATAAATTTTGTATTTCTTATTTTTGTCCTTTTGCAAAATTTATCCAAATTTGGCGCCTCTGTTTTAAGGTGTGGAGGTGCCTGAAAACCATAAAATAAAACTTTCGGTGTTACATGTTGAGTGTTTGCTAGTGTATTAGAACATCCAAACACACAACGGTTTACATTTGATTTACCCATGTTTAATATTATAACTCAAATACAAATTAAAAAACAATAAGCGATTTACTGTACTAGGTATCGATTTCGAAATGTCTCAGATACAACACATATGCATTCTTTAGAGAACTCCTATGTGTTATGTAAATATTTGCCACCAGGGCGCGCGCGAGTAACTTACACTCGGACTCTATAAACCCCGAGCCAATCTCCATATCAGAGAAGGAAAGAAGAAGAAGAAGAAGAAGCCCCCACCAGTGGGCGAGTGGTCTCCGTTGCCGCTCATCGTAGTAGTGACCAAACCCAAAAGACTGGGAGGTTCGTCGTGGGTTCGCGCCACGGTCGGACAGGCTGGCTGCTTGGAGTATCCCGGGTTTTCTCCTTGCCTATAACGACTGAATAGGAGGCCAGTTCCCCATAAAAGTCCTCCCGGAAGGCATTTATTTCCCGCGCGTACGTATGGCTGTTCGATAGGAGGCCAGTTCCCCATAAAAGTCCTCCCGGAAGGCATTTATTTCCCGCGCGTACGTATGGCTGTTCGATACAGCCGGCTAATTGGTCGCCTAGCGATCATACACATACACAAGTCTACTCGGAGAAAGAGCCTACATTGAGCTAAAATCTCCATATAAACACCATCGAAGAAGAAGAAAGAAGAAAAAACGTAAAAGAAGAAGAAGTATTAATGCCAATTTCTTCCGTATCACGGCGCATATGCAACATCAGTCTTAGAGTACTCAAGTAATAACCAGGGGCGAATCCTGGCCAAAATTGGTAATTGTAATCAATCAGAATACTTTCTTTTCAAATATCTAAAAACAGTTATAAAAAATTAGATCACTTCTGAACATATTCGAAGGAGAGTCGGCGAATCGGAGAGAGATCCTATGAAGTGCTAAATTCTCCATATGAAGAAGAAGAAGATATTCAAAGCCCACCAGTGACCAAATGGTTTTTGTTCTATAAACACTGGGAGTTCGGTCGTGGGTTCGCGCCTCGCTCGGACGGGCTGGTCACGTGGAGTTTTTCGGGATTTCTCCACCTCTGTAACGCCTTAAATAGGACCAGTTTCCCTTAAAAAGACCCTCCGAAAGGCATTTCCCTACTCAGATCGACAAAGTATTGCGTTGCCATAACTAAACAAACTGACCAAAATTTTTGGGCATGCTGAAAGTTATAATAAGAATAATAGGCACTAAACAATAGGCAGAAACATTATTTGGTGTGAATTTAAAAGTATGGACTGCTATAAAGACCATTACATCCAGTCATCTACACATGAAATATAGTCTATTATAATGAAAAAAAGTATTAAAAATTTATGATGATAATTCAATTTTTGTTGGCCCTTGACACTGGGGGATCAGGCTTAAGCTCTATTAGTACAGTACCTTTGTAGAAGCCGAATGACCGAACAGTCGAGGTGGCAGCCTACTGCTTTGGGCGAATCCGGATGGGTCAAATAATCCTCAGGAGTATTTCGGAGGGTGGTCCGTTCGGATATGTGGTCCGCCCCATTGTGGGCCTGACAAAACCCATAATGGACTTGCAAAAAGAGGCCCTCTTAGTGCCCACAGGGCGGAAAGAGTTAAATAAATGACAAGGAACAAAACTGACATAATAATACAATTATTAAATTGTACTATTATGTCAATTTATTATACGTTAAAAATTTATTATACATNAGGAGGCATAATTAAAATAGAATTTTAATTTTCGACAGCCAATTTAATTTCAGGAAACCCTCTATCAGCTATAACAATATCTCCCTTCTCTAGTTTTTGCATTCGTTACAGATTCGTTTATAACAATCATTTGTTATAAACGAATCTGTACCCATTAGAAAGAAAAGTTATAAGTCCTGATGGAGCAATTCCAATTAAATATTTTATATTATAAGCGGATTTATAGTAACTTATATGTAACTTAACTTATATGTAACTTATTTTCCCAAGACAATTCATAAACTCTAACAGGACTGTTTGGAAGCATGTCTAAAAATAAATTGAAAACATCGAATCCTACTGATGTTAGATCTTTTAAAGATTGATCGTCATCAAAATTTGCTACAGCACTAAAATGACATGACCTATGATTTTCTCCATATTTTTTGAAATCATTTTAACATGAGAAACTTGAGTTTCAGAAACATTGTTACTAGTCATGCAAATAAAAATTCTTACATCTCCAAACTGTTCGTTTGTAGCCTCTGTTTGAGTTCCAAAGTCATGTTTTTGTTTTTCTTTAGGGTCTAAAAACTTGTCTTCAATTGCTACATCGAAGTGTCTTCCTGCTTCTTCAAATAAAATGTTCCTTCTGTTCATTAGGCGTTTATATCTCTTCATTGACTGTTCATGTCGATAATTTTCTTCATTGCTTCTTTTTTCAGGATAGATTGTTGAATTATAAATTGGACATCTTGGATCTTCACTTTTTTCCCCCATCTATAAAATGCATACTACATATCCGTGCTGATTTAGAGGGTAGCTACTGTGATCCGTTTTTACTAAATTTACAAGGATATTTTTAGAAAATTATTCGTGTCAATTTTTTAAAAATTAACAATAAATTTTGTATTTCTTATTTTTGTCTTTTAGCAAAATTTATCCAAATTTGGCGCCTCTGTTTAAGGTGTGGACGTGCCTGAAAACCATAAAATGAAACTTTCGGCGTTACATGTTGAGTGTTTGCTAGTGTATTAGAACATCCAAACACACAACGATTTACATTTGATTTACCCATGTTATAACTCAAATACATATTAAAAAACTATAAGAGATTTACTGTACTAGGTATCGATTTCGAAATGTCTCAGATACAACGCATATGCATTCTTTAGACAACTCCTATGTGTTATGTAAATATTTGCCACCAGGGCGCGCGCGAGTAACTTGCACTCGGACTCTATTCTGGTATTTTTTTTTTTAATTCTTTCCGCCCTGTGGGCACTAAGAGGGCATTTTTTAGCAAGCCCATTATGGGTTTGGCCAGATCCACAATGGAGCGGCCGGGTGGTGAGGGACGGGAGCCGACATATCCGGTCGGATCATCCCGCGATAAATTCCTGGGGATTTTTCGATCCGTTTGGATTCGATTCCAGGTCCTCCAGAGCTCACCTTCGTCAGTTCTGGGGGACCCGGGACTTGGATAGCTCAGCGGTCAAGGTGGCAGCCACCTTGACCGCTCAGCTATTCGGCCGTCGGCATAGGCTAGTAGGTGGCGATACTCTATCAGCGTTTTTTTAAAAGCAGTTCGCCATGGATTTCCACGCCGTGGCCATTAACCAATCAGACGAAGCCATGACATAACTTAAAAAAAAATTTAAGATATCTGAATGGTAAACACACTCGTGACGCAATTCGATTTCGTTCGGATATGTCGGCCCCCGCCCTCATCACCAGGCCGTTCCATTGTGGATCTGGCCAAATCCATAATAGGCTTGCTAAAAGATGCCCTCTTGGTGCCCACAAGGCAGAAAGAGTTATATAGAAAACACAGAAATTACATATGTACATACAGAAATTATTCGCTTTTTTATTGGCATTTCTCGACGTTTAAAGATGCCCTTAGTCCAAAAATGTAACAATCTTGGCGGTCATTTTTTGAACGATCGCCATACTTTCCTCTGTTATATATAACAGCCGGGAAAGTAAAAACCAAATTTTAAAAGACAAAATTGAACCGTCCTATAACGATGATGCACTGCCATTATATTCGTCTGGAGCAGTAATCGTTATCACCTGAAATAACTCCTAATTATTTTCGCGTTTATAAAGTATTTAAAATATATATATATAATTACTATACACAGACTTTTAAATTTAGAAATTCTTGATTAAATCGTCCAAGCGAGAGAGAAATAATAGCGGCACTTCCGGTTTGCTGGAATGCGATATTAGACTTTTATAATTGGCAGAATAGAGATCACGCGATGTAGATGAAACTCTGACTCTGATTGGGCTGCAATTTGAAAAAAAACTGTAGACCTATAAATAAATACCCACTGTACTCCATCTGTCTGTCTCCTAAATCTCGACAATGAAGTTAAGTTGAAGATATGGAAACCTCAGGGGCAGGAAACCCCGATTAACTATACAGTATACTCTTTCAATTCAAAACTTTTCCCCTGAAAGTAGTTAATAGATGACCGGCACGACTCTATAGTTAAAGGAAAAGTATGATGTACAGAGGCAAGCCACTACTGATGATTTGAGGTTGAGAGCATATATTTTAAATTAAATAACTTTAAAATATGATTAAAACTGCAGCCCGGTAATGATTGCTCGTTTAATTTATATATAGATTATGTTCGGGCCGAACCACTATGATGTCAGCTACAACAGGATTGAATACATATTTTTTTAGTACAGTATATTAGAATACTGTTTTAAAACCAGCATTAATATTAAATAATTTAAAATGATATCCCAGTTAACTCATTATTCATAAAAGATCATGATGGTTCAGATCGGATTCAAAATCAAATTCTTTAAGTTTAAGGGTGTTGCAATAGAGAGATTGTGGCCGACGTTTTCAACGCAAAAACGTGTACTTTGGACGTTCAGCGCCGCCTTCCTGCGAGCATAGAAGTTTAACAATGGCGTTTGGAATGTCAGTAGAATCATGCTCGACGTTCCAAACGCCATTGTCAAACTTCTAGGCCGCAATCTCGAGAATATAATATTGTTAACATCTTTAACGAAGAAATAAAATACTGTTTAGTGTGTAAGTGAATAATGAAGGGTATCTGGTATTAGGCCTATATATTACCAAGCTTCGTGCAACTTATGACGTACGACGCCCTATAACACGAATTTATTAATAGCGAAGTTACGGCCGAAGTTTTCGTTTCTAAAACGAGTGCCGCTATCTTGTAAGCGGCGTTCGACGTTCGACGTTCACGTTGTACAGATGAAAACTTCGGCCACAATCTCGCTAGTAACTTCTTTTATGACTTTTAATTTTTTTCATTTAATTCAGTGGTACTCAACTTTAGATTTGCATGCCAAATTGCAGATGAATAGTAAGTACGGAGGCTACAAATATTTAGTATACTTCATATATGTAAAAATAGGCCTATTTCTATTATTTATAAGTGATTTGTCAAATATGTACGCGGGCCGGATTTGTCCTTAGAGTCGTAGTTGGGTACCACTGATTTAATTGATTACGTAACAAATATTCGTTTTCAGTGCCGGCCCGAGGCAAGTTTTAGGATGGAGCGAGATCCTATTATGGCGTCCCCCTTGGTTGCCCCTAATTTATACCCTTTAATTTTCTTTACCATTGAGACGCCCCCTAGGACTTAGCTCCTGGAGCGACTGCTCCGTTTGCCCTATGGTAGGGCTGGCTCTGTTCGTTTTATTAATCTTATAATATAATCGAGATGGTTGATAATGACAATGATAATAATACGAATAATAGACGCAGAGCCCAAACGGTTAGGAGTTGAAAGTTGAAATTTAGTACACAGGGTACGTCACAAGAATGCACACTAAGAAGGGATTTTTTCGAAATTCCTCCCCGCGAGAGAGGGAGAGATTAAGGATTACGCTAAAGAACTCAGCTTTTACTGTGCTATTTTAGATGCATTTTTTGCGGAAAATCGAACATATTTTTAGACCCATCTAAAAATTCTCTAATTGCTCTCGGAAGAGGGTAAACCTAATTCTTGCACCCGGTGAAAATGGGCAAGATCGGCTATAATTTAATAATCTTAATCTTCGCTATCGTTACTTTTTGCCCGAGCAACGCTGGGCACATCTGCTAGTAAATATACAGTATACAACAATCGGAGCTGAAGGTTGGAGAATTCTAAACATTACTTGGTAATTCCAAGTAATGTTTAGAAATGTTGTTTTAAGTTTGCGTATTTGTTCAGATGTGCAACATCTGAACAAATAATTCTGTCTAAAGTTTTTTGCCAGTCATTACGATTTTGAATCGTCAATCGAATAATTTTGATGAATAAATATTCATTTCTGATTTTAAAATTATATTCTAGAAAATGTTGTTCTCATTAATTTACAGGAAAAGATGCTTATATAAACTTTCAATTCTACCATTTTAAATCGAGCGGCTGAATTAATGCAATTCTATGTTAGAAAAAACAATTTAATTTACAGAATAATACCTATTTATCGTGATTATCACGCGAATATACTTCGCAACGTCCGGAATTTATTAAAAAAATTATAATTACAACAAATAATACGCATTTTGATAAATTCGTAATTGTCAAATTTATATTCTAAACGTTACTACTCCGAAAACTATTTTTTAACGTCATTTTTTAAATCCTGCTTAGAAAAATTAGTTTTTCTAAGCATGATTTAATGACTAATCCAAAAGCAAATGTTTAGAATGGCGGTTTTAAATTCGTGTATAATAAATAAACCATATATCGGTACAAAAGTTTAATCGCAATAATAAGTATTTAAGATAAGCTACACAAACTTATACAATATTAAACGTTAACAAATTTAAAAAATAATTAAAATATATTAAAATATAAACAATACAAAAAAAATTTTACTTGTATATCGCCCCTATCCGTCTCCGGTTAAAAATTAATGTTTTAAAATATATTTAACTAATCTTTCGCTTCGAAATATAAAAAATTAATACCGTATTTCGACATTTAAACTTTTGACCTTGAACAGTCAATTTAACGGGAAATTAAATAATGTTCGCAGGTATTGGAGCGAACAGGTAGTTTGTTCGGTAGTTCTAATTTTCTCCGCAAGAGTTCGCTGAGAGTGAAATGTTTACGAAGAAAACGTAAAAATTAGGCGGTTATTTAAAAGTGCGAAGAAGAAGAATTTAGCAAATTTCTTACTTGTTAAATGGTGCCCAGTTTTTAAAAGCTATTAACGAAAATAATACAATTTCGACTTTAGTTTTTTATCGTAATTTTTAAATGTAAGTTGAATAAAAGACGACAATTGCTAAGCAACTGCTAAAATTTGAAGGAAACGAAGGTCGCCATTTTTAAACAAAAGAAAATATTTCTGCATGTATCATATGTACGAAGTTTAATCGACCGAAAAATAAATCATGAATGGGTAAAAAATTTTATATATATTTTGTGATTATTTTGTGTGATCGGTAATTTTCTTTTAGTATACGTAACATCTATGTATATATATTAAATTAAAATTATTACATATATATATATATATATAAAATAATCTATATTATAATATATATATAATTTGGGTAATTTGTATAATAAAAATTATATATACACTTTATATAGTTTTTATTTATATAAATTATGAAAACAAAAATTATAGGTATCAAGTTGATATAACTTAGTTGTTTTGTTTTGCATTTCTATTTTTAATAATATGTATTACATATTTGAAACTTGTGTAAAACGTGGTGTGCGGTCTGTGGAAGCTGTGTAAGCACTGCTTCCCTTGTATTTTCTAAAATATAAATACATGATGTGCAATTATTTTCATAAAGAAGCTCTTATATCTTTATTTTAATTCTATTTAAGAATTAAAATAAATAAACTGTTATTTTTGTTGTTTCCAGTATTTGTTTATAATTTTTACAGAAACACAGCCTCCCTGTTGTCAAATATCACCGCATGCCACTGATAAAACTTGGTTATTGAATGTTTGCCTATGTTATATATTAACATTAATATAATTTATTTTGTAACAAAAATTTTGAATGTATAATGACATATTACTTATTAATCACCACTATAGTCTTGAAAAATCAACAAGTGAGATTCTAAAATTGTAATCAGAAGTAGCACTATGACCTAATATATGAATAAAAGTGACCTAAGTTCAAAACAAATTTTGAATGAACAGAATAATAGGTTAGATGAAGAAAAATAAAGATAGTACCAAATAAATGTTCTGAATTGTCCAATGAAATATAAATATTGTATGATAAAGTAAGAGGGTATATAAACAGTGATGGAATTGAATAAGTTATTAAAAGAATAATCTTTTTGCATAATCTCAAGATTAACTAGATTTTTAAGGCTTGTAATAAATTATAATTAAACTATTTTATTTAACTAAAATAATGAAAACAGCTAATTATGTAGTAATATTTGTATCATTCTATTCAATTGTAATCTCATAACATGGTACTGTAATTAAGCCTTAATATGAATAAAATGATTTGATTGATTGAATAAAAGAGAGTATGCATAAAAGGAGAAAAATTATCATTTAACTGTATATTGCATGAAAAAAAGCTCTATAACAATGGAAAAATATAAATATTCATTTTGAAGTAATTCAAGAAATTAAAAACAGATTTTTGTTTAGTTTGAAAAAGCATTTATTTTCACTATAAACAAAGCTGAAATGGCTTTGTAATATCAAAAGTTAAAATTTATATGCATGTTTTTAAATTAGTTTGTTTTCAAATGCATTTTAAAAAATTTTCCTTTAGATTGACAAATAGTATAGTTTTAATTTAGATTATTTTATTAGCCAATTTAATGTAAAATTTATTTCAAACACATTTTAATATAGTATAGTCTGAAAATGTTTGTGCAAATAAATTTTAATCTCTAGTTTTATTTGGTTTTACTTAAATTATAGTCTGTCTTCATATTTTTTTTTGAACATGAAAGAAAATTAAATACTTTTTGACTGTAAAAAATTAATAGCTGTGTTATATATTTTCGTACATTCCTACTTCAAATAGTTAATGTTTTAAAATATATTTAACTAATCTTTCGCTTCGAAATATAAAAAATTAATACCGTATTTCGACATTTAAACTTTTGACCTTGAACAGTCAATTTAACGGGAAATTAAATAATGTTCGCAGGTATTGGAGCGAACAGGTAGTTTGTTCGGTAGTTCTAATTTTCTCCGCAAGAGTTCGCTGAGAGTGAAATGTTTACGAAGAAAACGTAAAAATTAGGCGGTTATTTAANACTTGCCTTGGGCCGCATGCGGCCCGCGAGCCGCGGGTTGGACACCCCTGCTTTAAACTATTAAATAGCAACTTAAAAATTTCAGAACTACATTTTAAAAATTATGGCATGTAGATAGTAAGATAAACTTCTTTGATTTATGTATTTCTTTATGTATTTATGGTTCTTTGATCTAATGTAATCAATCACTTTATTATTATTATAAAAGTCTATATACAATAAGTGATTCTACTGTATTATATAATCATTTTGAGACTTGATTATAGTAAAAATGTTTACATTATTAAATATATAAGCCTTTATTCTTAATTAATGCAATATTCAAAAACGATCAAGTTCAGTTTTCAAACAGTATAATTTTATGCTAGATTATTTCTACATTATTAACCACAGTAGAGAAAAAGTATATATGTGTTTGAATGTATGTTTTAATATTAAATGGTTATTTTTTATATTGGTTTACATTTTCTTTTTATATTAGGCATTTCTTACTTCTGCAGCTATTTTCAATAAAATAATTTGTTACTTAATTGAAAATTAAATATACAAGTTCTTCCTTTCAATCTTTTTATATTAGCAAGCTAAAGAAATTAGTAAAGTTATTTAGCAACTGATTATATATAATATACTATAATTGAAGTAATTGTGTTTTTGTTAAGATATATTACATGAAGAGTAAATTACAAAATTATTAAACATTAAAAAAAATTAGGAAATCAAAATGATCATGTCTGTTATGCAACAAGTAATAACAACAGATAGAAGTTTGATGCAATCATATATGCATCAGATGCACTCGGCAATAATTAATTGTGACAATTATTGATGGATCTTTTTGTAAGAATTGGAAAAAATATTAGAGAATTGCACTTTTAGATTTTTAATTGCTTAATATTTTGCAGATTTTGATTTTTTTTTTTAAATTGTAAAGCAAACTTGTTTTTTAAAGTTTTTTTTATATCACTTAATTATATTAAGTAATATAAAAAAAACTATGTATTGAGTAATTAAGCTATATTAAAAAATTTTGAAATTTGAATTTTATTTTTTTATACTTTTGTATATTATCTGTGAGAAAAGTTATTTGTGAATTATAATTTACAAATCAATTAATTCAAATGTATTTTAATCTGTAATGTATATATGAAGGCTAAAATTTAAATTATGTTTATTTGTTGATTTTCCTGTTTTTATTTCTGTTTATCATATTTTCTGTTTACTACAATATATTCCATTTTGCAGTCTATGGAATAAATTTTTGAGATCTTTGAGTTAATCCATGACTTTTATTCATGCAGATTTTTATAAATTTCAACATGTGAACAAAAATATTAAAATATTTTTGTTCACATGTTCACTATCTTTAAACCAGGGGTGTCCAACCTTTTTGTTTCTCTGGGCCACATTGGATGAAGTCTTGGAGTTTTGGGCCACAAGTATATATTATATAGGCCTATATTTGTGGCCCAATATACAAGTATATTTCAGGATTAACATGTTTTGATTATAATAATAAGTATTAAAACTTTATCATGAATAAGAATATTTAAAAAAATTACTTATACAGACATTTTCAATTTTTACTTAGAAATAGATAAATTCATTTATTAAAAAAAAACAAGCGAAAATTTATTTAAAAGCACAAATATTTGTTATATTTGGGTCACTAATTAATAAAAACCCTCATTTTACACCATTTTAAAGTACAGTTGTTTTAGTTTTTTAAACTGACTGTACTGAGAGACATCTGTAGAGCAATAACAGCCGGACTGTCGCCATATCTGGGATAGTGACTAAAGAAGACGTAAGAAAGGGATTCCGCGAAGGAAAAAAATAGTACCTAAATTCGCCGGTAGGGGTGGATTTGGCGCTGTCGTAGCGAAACAGCTAAGAATTTGCATAAAACCCAGCTGCAATTAACAAACACACAAATGAATAATCGGACAGAGGTTTCAGTGCAATAATGAAAGTTTAATTAATCGTCAAATAATCTTCTCCTCCTTCAATGTGACCACCATCCTGCTGGACATCACATTGCATCATGAACACCGTGTTCTCTACAGCCGAACGTAACATGTCTGCAGGAATGTTCATCATAGTTCGAGAAATGTTGTTCTTCAAGGTCATCAGGTTGGGGACACCACCAAGATAGACCTTGGACTTTAAGTAACTCCACAGGAAAAAGTCACATGGGGTTAGATCGGGGGTTAGAACCTTCAACGAGTGCAATCGCAACATCACTGTCTGTGCAGACACGGGTTTTTGCCCTCTACCAGGCTGAACTGCTAAGGATCCTGTCTCTTCAAATTTCTTTATCAAGACTTTCTCTGCATTAATTCATAGAGGACCTCTGTGCCAGTTGTTACGGGTTCTAAACTCACGAAGAGCGCCCGGTGCGCTCGATTAGTTAAGATAATAAAGATTCACAAGCAACGCACGCTGAGGTAAGGAAAGATTCATGTTGAACTCTGCTGAAGTCCGGAATGCACTTCGGACTTTTGTGCTTGCCTATTAAGCTCAAATTAGGTGGTACTGCTGTCGACCACGTCATTGTGAATTTGGATTTTGAGGTGTTACCAGCGCGTTAAGCAAATTCTTAGCTGTTTTGCTACAACAGCGCCAAATCCACCCCTACCGGCGAATGATGGGAAAGAGATTTCTTTTTGAAATCTCTTTCCCATGTTGTCCTTAGTCACTCTCTCAAATTTGGCAGCAGTCCGGCTGTTAGATTGCTCTACAGATGTCTCTGAGTATCATCAGTTTAAAAAAAAACATCCTGTATTTATGAATAATATAATAATATGTAAAAAGTAGCTAAAGAGCCAAATGATAGTTTTTCTGTCAAACAAAAGAAAACGTAGCCACATTTGGCGCAATATAGCCAAATGTTGCAACGTTGGAAGGAATACTAAATAATGCTGGAGTTGGGACTCAAGGATTATAGACCCAAATGCGGGACAAAGGACAAAAGATAAATAAATGAGGAAGGTTGGAAAATTAAAGGTCAATATTTACATAACAGAAGGTTTATTTAACCTTTCTCACTACTTTTCATCTTTCGGATTTTCTCTTCTTTCCCCGAATTTGGGACTATAATCTTTGAGTCACAATTCCAGCTTTATTTAGTATTTCTTCCTCATTCACACATTTCCAAGTATTTGAAAATATTTCCTTTCCACTGAAAAATAGAATATGTATAAAGTTTGTGAAACTTCTTTTTTGAGTTTATGCCGTTGAAATAAATAAATAAAAAATAAATAAATAAAATTTTTTGGTTTTGTTTACACGTTTATTGGGCCGCATTGGAACTTGCCTTGGGCCGCATGCGGCCCGCGAGCCGCGGGTTGGACACCCCTGCTTTAAACTATTAAATAGCAACTTAAAAATTTCAGAACTACATTTTAAAAATTATGGCATGTAGATAGTAAGATAAACTTCTTTGATTTATGTATTTCTTTATGTATTTATGGTTCTTTGATCTAATGTAATCAATCACTTTATTATTATTATAAAAGTCTATATACAATAAGTGATTCTACTGTATTATATAATCATTTTGAGACTTGATTATAGTAAAAATGATAATTATTGACATTAAAGCTGATTATAACTTTGGTTATACATGTGATCTTCAGCAGATGGCATTAAAAATTTAATGGTTTTTCTATGCTCTCTCCAAAAAGTCTTGAAACAGAAGCAGATAGAACCAGTTTTTTACAGTATTTAATTTTATTAATGTAAGGTTCAGAATTTTTAAAATCAAATTTGTTAATGTTCATTATTTTCTATGAATTTTCTGACATTAATAATTCATAGAAAATAATGAAATTGATGTTAAAAATTCTGAACCTTACATTAATATGATAGAAGAGTTAAAACCAAACAGTTTTTTGCAATATTTATTTGCTTTTATTTTCAAGACTTTTTGGGAAAGGAATTTTCCACAGAGAAAACACTAAATTTTTAATGCTGTCTCTGCTGGAGATTGTGTGTGTGCATAATCAATGAGGTTACAATCAGTCTTAAACAAGATAAGTAAACTGGACTACAATTAATAGAAATTCTGGTTTTAAAAAAATATATCTGTATATATATTTTTAAAACTATGGTTTTATATTTGTATAATTCTGGTTTTATTGACTAACATTAAAAAATACATCTAAAAGCAATTAAAAATATATATAATTTGAAGATTTATTAATACTAATAATAATTTTTAACTCATCTTAGACTGCAATTTCTTACTAACTAAACACACTTAAGAAAACCTTTAAATATGCAGCCGTATTTATTAAATTCTAACGTTTTCGGTCATATTCAATGACCTTTCTCAAGAAAAAAACAGAAAAAATCGAACTCTGAACTTGAATTAATGATACAAGCGTTTTGGAACGAAGAGAGAAAAAAACAGAAAAAAATTAACGATTTTTTCTGTTTTTTTCTTGAGAAAGGTCATTGAATATGACCGAAAATGTTAGAATTTAATAAATACGGCTGCATATTTAAAGGTTTTCTTGAGTGTGTTTAGTTAATAATTTTTAATTATTATTAATTAATATTAATACATTCAGCATATAACTGAAATGAGAAATTCCAGTAGTTTGAACTATCGTACTGTACTGCAAGCAAATAAAGGTTCCTCGCGTTTTTTTATGCAGCGCTCGAGAAGCGCTTTACAGCGAACACACTGAAACTGGTTTCTAATTGGCCAATACTGCTCGTTACGTCATTTCGCTACACTCTCGCTGCATAAAAAAACGCGGGGGTTACAATGTTAAATGTTCAACATTTAAAGCAGTGGTTAAGACTAATAATGATATTAATTAAAAAATAATAATTACATGATAAGGCAGTCCAAAAATACCTATTTACTTGATGATAATATTAACTATAAGTGGAACACTGATTACAATAAACAAAGTTTAATAAGTGTATTTAACTGTTTTGAGATATGTTAATTCTGATAACATTAGGTGACTTATAACAATATATTTGATTACAATAAACACTATATATACATAAGGTAGGAAGAAATATTTGTTGTTGTTGCATTATCATACATGAAGTGTGTAAAAGAAAATTTTTTTAATAAGTATAGGAGTGCATATTGATATTGAATAAACTAATATATAATAGTTTTCTTAAGATATAATTTTCTATAGAGATAAAACAATATATATTTTTCTTTAAGTAGTTTAAAAGAGTATGCTGAACTTACTATACCAAATACTGAAGTTCTTTAAAAAGTGTTTGTCAAAATGTTTTTTATGGAGTTCAAATTCTAAATAGGCATTGATGTAAAGTGATGAGCTTTACTCTTGAAACAGTAATAAACTCACTTTGTTACAAATTTTATAACAAGTTTTAATAGGTTGTATGAAAGTGCTGATTCAGAATTCCTTATTGCATGTTGAATTTACTTTGGACATGGATTTGAAAATATCCTTACTTTTCAATGCCAATTAATAAAATGTTTAGAAAAAACTTAAAAATTATATGTTAGTTTTTATATATTTTTGGCAATTTGCCATTATTAGAAACTTGACCTATAATTAATTTTAACATAGTATTCATCCCAATTCACAGCAAGTTATAATCAGATATAACACAAGATTTATGTAATAAGCTTCTATATTTCAATCTCATCCAACAAATTTAATTTTTAAAAGCATTCTTCATGAGTGGTATGTATTATCAATAAATAAATATATCTGATAAATTACTAATGAATTAAATTGGTAATTAATAAAAATGATGATCTAATATAAAATTTAAATTTTTATTAACTAACAATTTTATGAATGATTTATGAACTTAAAATATTTTTACTCAGTTATATGTTGCTATTGCTGTCTGATACTTTCCAGATGAATCACACTAACAAGTAAGAATGATTCACTTGGAAGTTAATATGGATTTTTTTAGAGTAAATTCAAATTTGTGTGAAATTATTTTTTCTATTATTCAATATTATTAACCTGTTTTTGAAATTAACATTACAACATCATTATTACATTTAAAAGAGCATTTCACATATTGCAAATTTTGTTTTAATATATAACTAATGAGTCATGTCATATAATGATTAACTGAATTGTGAATCAGAAAATTTCCAGAAAGTTTAAATCAACAATATTTATAAAACAAATTGCTTGTTTGGAAAAATTGTAGTAATTTAAATGAAACTGAAAATATGCCAAAATTTTCAGCTTATCCAATTAAATTATTATTTAAAAATTGTAACTGTTATAATAAAAATTTAAATTCTGTATTACAGTAGCTAATAAAAAAAAATAAAAGTTACTTTGTTACCAAAATACTTTTTGTGGCTTTTATTTTATTCTGTAAAATTAATCTTCCATTTGTTGAAAAAGATGATATAATGATGATTAGATTTTTTATATATTTTTAAAAACATGAATAAGTGTATTTTAAAATTAAATTTATTAATATAGGATATAGTTATTAATATTTGGATTCTTTTATTAAATAAAAGAAATAATAGAGTGAATTGTAATTTTAAACACAATTTTTAACAAAATAGGCCTTGTCGATAGTACAAGTCAGATACAGACAGGAAGTCTACAATTGGGCTATCAGTACAAGAATTAATTTCAAACACTAAAATTAATTTCATGGATCATTTTTTAATTTATTTTGCATTTTTCAAGTTTAAGTTGATTAAGATTTATAGTATAGATTTATAGTAATCTATTATAAAAATATTATTGTTAATAACATAATGATTTAATAATATAAAAATATTAAAATGTTATGTAAATTGTAATTTTCAAATGTTTTTAATTTTAAATATGCTTCTTGTTTCAATTATTAATTCCATTAAATAGAACCTAAAGATGGCCATTCAATATGGTTGAAAACATTCGGTTTGTTAATAAATGTTCTATTTTTACTGGATTTAAAGTTATTTGATATTAATAAAAATATTATTTTGTAATTTTGAATTTAATGATCTTAAATTTAAGATAGCAGATATTAGAATATTCATTAAAATTATGAATTTCAAAATTAACAAAATTGGTTTTTATGAATATTTGTAGCTTGTTGCTTTGATAGATGATAAGAATCAAGAACTAAATTTTATTTGAATGTTACAAAGAACTTAATGAATTTAATTATTCTAAATAGAAAATTTCAATGAACACACATTTACATGAATATTTGAAAATATAATATATACTATATTTTTTATAATTTGTATATCTATATATATAAAAATGAATGTGTGTGTGTGTGTGTGTCTGTCTGTCCTTCATGCATTACCACACCGTTTATTTGATTGCCGTGAAACTTTGGGAAGTTGTTTAATATACTCCGGCGAAGGTTTGTGGCATAGTACGATTGCCATAAAACTTCGGAAAGTTTTTTAATACACTCCCGCGAAGGTTTTTGGCATAGTACATTTATCCTACGATAGATGGCGCGCGTTTACACGAGCATTCGAGCACAGTGTGTTCGATCGATTTCAAATTGTGAAGACCATTTCCCCCTTCAAAAAATATTTCTATATATGCATTTGTGAACTGTTATTTACGATATTCGTAATAATGTTTGTTTAATCACTTTATTTCAACTTTTTTTTGCTAATTACGTATTCGCTCGAACTTTGTTAAAACTTTAACTGTATACCGAACAACAACCGAAGTTGTAGAAGGAAATTCGCCTATTTTACCGATCTAGGGATCCCCTTTTCCAAATTTTAATATCATCTAATAATTTAAAAAGACAAATTACAATAAAACGGTTTATTATCCAACTATCAGAAATTTCACAACATGCCAAGGAAGAGAGGAAGGAGCAATTAAATAATCAAAATTATAAAGGATTTAAAAATATATATAAAAATGGGGAATATCGCACTTCTGACAATCGCAGCAAGTGTGTGGGCTAAATTTGGAGACTCCGTGCTTCTCGCATGGACAACTGTATGTGGCCGGCTCACGCGTTGAAAAACCTTCCGATTTATTCATGTACGCACCAGACGGAAAAACAAAAAATATCGTGTATCCACAAACACTCCAATAAATAAATAGAATTGAAACGACACTTAGAAATGTTTTCCCGATGAAAATTAATAATAATAATAAGTTTCAATAAAAATAATAAAATGTAAATTGAATTTTTCATAACGAGTTTGCTTGAATTTTCTTTCTTCTGAGATCGCAGCAATGCGCGACGGGTAAGCTAGTACTATATACAAAATAGAAGTAGATCATACTATGTGAAAATACTATGATAGATACATAGTAATTTCATATAGAGCAGTTTAATATTTTTTTCAAACCTTGATTTACACAATATTGTTATTTTGCAGAAAGTTTTGACATGAATTAAAAAAATAACCAAATTATTTAATATCACAGTAATTTTATAGTAAATAATCTTTTCTAACCACGAGGAACTGAGAATTCAGAATCTCATAATTTTTGAATAGTTTGAGGAGGTTCTTTTTCCATTCTCATCCATGATAACAGTTCTCATTGCTAATTAAATGCACATGAACCTGAAATAAGTGTTAACAGCCTTGATATGATTAAAACTGTTTAGTTAATCTGAAATTACTGAATATATGTGCTTTTATTATTCAAAGCATTTTCAGATTATATTCTGTATAAACAGGGGAAACAGAATTGAATTAACATTTAAATTTAAATTACATAACTTATACAAGTAGTCAAAAGATACAGTAAACTCCGATTATCCGGGCTAATGGTGGGGAGAGATGGCATGGATAAATCAGAAACATGGATAATTCGAACAATAATTATTTATTTCTAAAATACAACGTGTAGATTTGATGTAGATTCACCTTTTTTAAATTTTTCAATTAATATTAGTTTTTATTTTATAGTAAGTATGACTTTCTTTTGATTATTAGGCATTTTAAGGGTACTTATCTGAAAATAAAAAAAAAAACATCTTATTTTACATAATTTTACACTAAAAGTATTTGTGGGAGAGTTATTTGAAAAAAATATTATGTATAATATGTATTATACATACGTACATATAATCAAATCTTAAATTGTAATACGTATAACATGCAACTAAATGAAACTGTATAAATATACTCACTGTTGTTTTCTTCTCCGAAAAGAAACATCTGGCGTGAAAGAAGTGGCCTAACTAAAACCAGTTCAGCTGACTTCAGATACCTCCATTACTCACTTCAAACATCTAAATACGAACACGTGCACACTTATAGGATGCATAAGCATGAAAGCGAGCAACTATTTAAAAAATACATACATATATAATTATTTTTTTTAAATTAAATTTTTGCATGGATAATCCGCACACAGATAATCGGGAGTTTACTGTATTTAAATTCAAAATTATATAAAATTACACAAATAACTATACAATTCAGAAGACTATAACTTCAAATGCATTTCCATATTTTCAACAAATTTAATGTTTGTGCATTGTATGTTTTTTATAATTTGATTAAAATTTTGTTTTATAATTTTTTTTTTTTTTTTGTCTTCAGGTTGATAATAGTATTCTGTCTTCATTCTGTTTATATTCAAAAGAATGACCTGATCTATACCTGTCTTTTTATTTTATTTTCGTGAATCTGTCATTTAGTCAATTCTACATAACGTAGCTGGTGAAATAACAGTTAGTTTTAACTTGTTAATTTTAGCAATTTATTAGTTAGTTGAATTGTAAAAATTAAATAATTGAAAATTTAAAACCAAGCATGGTTGGAAGTAGTTTAATTGAAGGAAATGACCTATAGCTTATTTTGTTGTTTAAATATTAAAATTTAGGTTCTAGAAAATCATTATCATTACTATTTTTATTATAGAAGTTTACTATCTAACCTCTCATTTGAAGACAATAAATTTAACTTCATCAAAATTGGAAAATGAGGAAAATTAACAATGGGTTCCTGAATCAGAATCTTTAATGGGAATGATCGGCAAAGAGTTACTTTTGTGATATACCTTAAAAGAAAATCTATTATCAGAGACAGAAATAAACAAATCTAAAAATGAGAATAAATTGACATTATTTACTTCAACTAATAAATTTAGTACAGAAAAGCAGTTTTGATTTTAAAATCATAACTGCTTGGGAATTGGGATGGTTTGGATTTATGGACTTTTCTGATTCTTAAAGGTAACTTTAAGATTTATATTTAAGGAGAGATGAAGAAAAAATAAGTAAATTATGAGTATAAATATATATATATATATATTGAAACTATTATAAATAATAAACTTGAAATAAATGAATTAAAAAGAGATGAAGCATTTATATTGCCATGCTTTATTTTAATCTATACTAGTTTTGTATAAAGACATTTAAAATGGATTGTTGCTGTTTTTAAAGCATTAGTATCTACTTCAAAAACAGTGCTCAGTTAGGGAAAAATTTATGCACAGAATATGATTTGTTTATATGTTGTTGAATATTCATGCATACAACAATTTTTTTTAGAAAGTTAGATTAGTCATAATGAATATAACAAATACTATGATATGCTTCTTGTCTAGTCTTCTGAGTGGCTTGTGAGCGTTAAGATTGGCTTTATTTTACCGCTAGATTTATTAAAGTAAAGCCAATCTTAGTGCTCACAAGCCATCCATAATGAATATAATCAACTACTATGGTAACTTATGTTGTTTACATTGATTTTACTGACTTAAAAAATTTGTTGCAATGCATTGTTATTGTTGCAAAGTTTCTTGGATACATGGGAAAAATAAGATTTAAAATTTACTAAAATTTGCTATTTTAAAAGTCTAGATTTTCAGATTTTTACTGTATATGCAAAAATATTTGTAAATAAAGCATTGTAAATATTTGTAAACAGAAGTCCCCTTCATTGTTATCCTAATATAATTACATCTGCTTATCTACACAAAAATTAAGATACATAACACAAAATTGAAAATGGGCTATATAACTTAAATTTAAACCGTCTTATTATGATCTTTCCTAAGAATGCTGATAACTGTGAGCCTATGCAAAGACCACTTGTTTTGTAAATAAAATTTATCTATAAATCTAAACTAATTAGACTCACAAATTAAAGTGCAAAAAATCAACAATTGTTGGCATATTACACAGATTATAGTTGGAAGATACTTTGATAATAAAAGCAAAAATAAGCATTAATTTTTGAATTATTTGTATAATTTTAATTGTATTATTGATAAAACTGAGTAGATATTACCATGTAAATACAGTACAAAAGTACAGTAGTATTGTGTAATGTGTATTATGCACTTATGCTTTATGTACATTGGAGACATAGACAATGAAAAAATTGTCAGTAAGTGGATGTTAAATGAAATGAAATCCTTGGAAAAACTAAGCTTGACAAAATTAAAAATTCACAATAATATTGATATATAGAGAAAATGAATAAAAGTAGTTCCTTCAGAAATAATTGAAATAAAACTGAAAAGAAAATGGCCAAAAGCAAGGCCCAGGAAGAAATGAGAAGGTAGAATTAGATGCAATAAAGTAATACAAGAGAGAGGATGAATAGTATGTAATGCTGAGTTATTGTTACATTGATCAATAATAAAAGTCAGAATGACTAAATGATGATGATTAAAATTATTTATCAGTAATATCATATTTTAGTAGTATTTTGAAGTAAATGTTTATATACATTAATGTATATCTTGAATATTTAATCCAATTAAAGAAACATATTTAAAAGATATTTGTATGGAATTTAATGTAAATAATTGTAGAATACAGTAGAAATTTTAAATTACTGCTTTCTAAATATTAAAAATTAAAATTTGATTTAGAATAAAGAATTTTTCTGACGTCTGTATTTTTACTCTTATTGCTTTTATTTAGGAATTATGTTAGAAAAAATGTGTTAATGTACAAAAATACAAATGAATGTGATGCTGTATAGTTTTATTCTATAAATATGTTGATTTTTAAAATTTATAGACACTATAAAAAATTAAATTACATAATTCTGATTGCCTTAATTATATAAATTTTAAGAGCATATTATGTAGTGATAATGTGAAAACATGCATTTTTAGTTAAATTTACTTAGTTTTAATATTTTGAGAAATGAGCAATATAACAACATAACTCACTTTCATTTATTTCCTTTCAATTTATACACACTATTACTTATACATGCTACTAAAGATTTGACATTTTACTTTTCTAAAGAACAGTTCATATTAAAAACTTATCCATCCTGGTCACTTTCTCAGACATAGTGTATTCATGATTCACCACATTGGCAGTATCAGATGTGTTTGTAAATCCATTTCAGGTTTTGTTCTGTCAGGGAACTTCTATCTGGTCAAAAAAAATCCTAAAATATGAGAAACTTCTGAACTTTTATGTACTAGAAGACCCTTGTAATACTACAATTGCAAGTTTACTTAATTGGTGCATATTTCTTTGCACTCAAACTCAAAAGCAAATAGCATTTGTCTCTTCTTAGACTTACATCCTGGACAAGATAGCTTTATAGTAAAAAATTTCAATATTTGGAATTTTCTGCTATGCAAAATGGTTTAACATTTTCAGGAGTTTTATTGATTGTACAAGAACAGCACTTGAATCAAGTGCTGTTTCCTATATCCAGAAATTATATGCATTCTGAAATTTTGGTATAAATCCTGAAAAAATATAAAATATTTATAATAAAATGATATGGAAATTTAAATTCCATGCAGTGTCATAAGGAGGCAATGTTCTGATCACTGTTTATTCTCTCAATAACTGTTAAAGCTTGGGCAGAAAGATTTTTTAAAAATTCAATTTTATTCATTAGAACATTTTAGAAAATCAGTAATTCATAATAAAATCAAATTAATATGAATATATAGGCAAAATTTTTTAAAATGTATGTCTTTATAAATTTTATGCAGAAATATAAAATTTGTGAAAAAATTATTCAAAACTTTTTTATTACGTGATATTAATCATGATTAAATATTGTTATTGAGAAAATATGTTCTGTATAGTGATTTGGATTACTTCAACTGCATCACTTTAGTCGAACACATGAACAAAGAAGAGATTGAAAATCTGTGTCAAACCATAGTCGATAGATTTACTGCTGTTTGAATAAATATATAAAAAGTTGTATATAAGTGTAATTAAAAAAATACTCATAAAATCTAACTTTTGAGTAAATCTGTAGTGCATTAAGTATACTTAAACATAAAATCAACCAATATGAAAAATGTGTTTTTATGAATTAGTCATTATACTATAAAAATAATTTTGCTAACAATTTCTATGTTATATTTATTTTGTTAAAGTGTAAAATGAATACCTAGCAAATATTAATTTAATAAGAAAAATTTAATTTTATGAAAAACAAAAATACAGTATATTTATGGAAACTTACATGAATATGAATAAATGAAATGATTCATATAATTAGTTAAACAGAATTTTTATGAAAATTTTGTATAATTAAGATGTTTGAGTAATAACTCATGAAAACTACTATATTGGAAAATACAGCATTTTTAAATATTTAAATATTGTTTTTTTTTGTTTTAGCATAGTAAGATAAAGTTTCTAACATACCCAAATTTAACACAAATTTATTACAAAGTTTATTTTAACTGAGACTGGAGAATTTTAACTGTTCTTTAATAAAAAAAAAAAATGCCTTTTTGAATCTTGTACAAGTGCCAATAGTTTAACATAGCTTCACTGTAGTCTGAATATTTTTACAATAGTTTTGTTAATTAACTCTATTTCAAGATTTTCAAATAAGATAATCTCTTATCTTTTTTAAATCTGAATTTTAGTTTTCCCAGTTACATACTTGTAAAATTGTAAATTGTAAGACTGTACATTGCCTTTTTTTGTTTCTTTCACAATAAGATTGTGTGAAGGAAAGAAGAGTGACAATTAAAGAGATCTTATAATGTTTTTGGATTGAAATGATGCTTTAGAAATAATTTGTGAATGAAAAATTGAATTTGTAAAATTTATTAAATTTGGTAATTTATTATAGACCAAGAAAATTATTTATTTAGTTGTTTTCTTCTAAAGATTCTCATATATCAACTTAATGGAATTAAAAATATTAAAAATATATTATAATGGAATTAAAAATATAAAAAATAACTTAATGGAATTAAAAATATAAATATGGAATTAAAAAAATGGAATTTAATTAAATAAAATATAATTAAAAATTTTTGTCCTTTCTAAGTAGTTTAGACTACTTAGAAAGGACAAAAAAAAATATTTTT
>NW_019385577.1:361514-367223 GCF_000671375.1 Centruroides sculpturatus
ATCGTTAAAAATTAGAAAATTAAGCCTCGTTTAAATACTGGCTCCCTTTCATGGTCGAATGAGTGTTGCCAGCTAAAACACATAAAAATAATATTAAAGTAGCCAAGACATAGCCAAATATTGTAGCGCCACATCACTAGCGGACATTTGAAATTTGCCGACTAGGACGATTGGTTAACCGAGGTGTCGGTTAATCGAGGCTCTACTGTATTTTATTAGTACTAATTAAGATTCAATATAATAACTTGTAATAATATGATAGTTCCAGTTTGTGAATGATACACATCTATCTTTTGCTCCAAAACATGTTGATCAGACTTGTATTCCATACAACAAACAAAAGACCACCTTTCTTACCTTTCCAGCAATTTTATTATAATATAAATTTTTTCAGCATTATTTATGGTTCAGGTTTTAAAACAATAAACTCAGGATGTTGTAGTTTAGAACACTATCATTTAGACCAGGGGTCACCAAACTTTTTTCACAGTAGGCCAGATAACTGAGGGAATGACGAGCAATAAGATAGTTTAAACACGACAATGCAGGTTAAAACATTATTGCTGAAGCAGACTTGTAATTGTGAGAGCCGAATTTAGGGAAATAAATTGTTTAAATATTTTTTGTTGAGAGAGAAAAAGTTTAGAGAAATAAACACCGAAAATGACATTAAAAAAGATAATTAAATTGTTTTCCCACGGACTTAGTTCCTGGTAAATGATGATACATCAAATGTGTCACCCAGAATCTACGAAGAGGACAAAAACAAACAATTATTGGTCAGTGGTGGAACCCAGTCCTAATAAGGCAGTAGAAAAAACCCAACGATACCCCCTTTATAAAAAGGAGGGGTCGATGTGTCAAAGAGAGTCTTCAGAGTTAAGCGAACTAGAGGATTATTGTGTGGATTAGCCGCTGCCAGTGACTTTTAAAATCACTGCTGTGCAAGAAATCTCATTGTTCGACAGAACTGTGTAAGAAACCTCATCATTCGAAAGAAATGTGTAAGAAATTGTCTCATTGTTTGAAGGGACCTCTTGAGACTCATAATTAAAATCAAGGTATTTATCCTCGCACAAAGTAAATGTAAACTCTCTCTCATTAATATGGGTTATCGGGAAAGAAGTAGCTATGTTAATTGAAATCAAATATGATTTGTATATAGCTTAAATAGAACAATAAACGGGTATTATGTATATAAAGCAAATGTATAGAGTGTAATTCCTCTGATTCTCTCCTTCCACCTCCATCACAGAACCAAAAGTCTGCACACGCGATTGTTCTTCTAAGGAAAATTAACGGCCAATCTGGTTTATGTGTCTGTCCTTAAGACATGGTGGTGTCATCCTGACAGGGCGCCAAAGAGGTGCCGACCCTGCGGTCACATAATCACTTTTCTTAGAAATATCATTGCAAGTACTTACACAAAACGCATTGATATTCAAAGTTGCAAAAAGTTGCCAAGCTTTTTATTTTACTGATTCTCCTAAAAATTATGTTACTGTCAGATGCAAAAATTAGATTGGATAAATTTGAGTATTTTTACTTACACTTATTTTAATTTTTTCTACATAGTAAGTTTATCTACAATCTGTGATATTTTCATATAAATAATTATATTTTAGCTTATTTATGGCTTAGTACGGTGATGGACTGAATGAACTGACTACAGTCCAGATCAAGCCCGCGGGCCTTAGTTTGGTGACCCCTGATTTAGAATGATGTCATCTTAAATATAGAACATTGCAGTTTAAAACATCTTTTAAAAAATTAAAACACAATCAAGGAAATGAAAAGTAATACAATAATCATTGTACATAGAATTCAAAAAGTATTAAAAATTAAAATGAAATAAATGATACTAAATAAAATGAATAAGATATCAAACATGACTAGAATAAATAATATTGCACATTTGGTGTTATATAATTTATGCATATTCATTCAGTCTTATGTTTTTAGGACAGCCACTGCTATTGCCTGGACATGTTCAGGGGGTTGTTGATTGATTGTATATTGCTAGGCTAAGGACATCATCTCATTTTCTGTATTATTAATACAGTCTCATTTAGTTTTAGTGTAAAATATTTCATATGTTTCCAGGGTTCTTAACTTTTGATCATCATAAACCCTTCTTATAATTTTGGCTTTGTCCCATAGTTATGACACCCCAGTCTCACAGGCATATTGGGCAAGGGCTGTAACCAATCTATTTTTAGAAATATTATAGTGATGTTCCTTTTAATCTTTGAGTTAATGATCTATTTGTCAAACCAATATGTGTTAATCTCCTGTTAAATCTATTGTCC
Organism: Centruroides sculpturatus; assembly: GCF_000671375.1. Classification (NCBI taxonomy): domain Eukaryota; kingdom Metazoa; phylum Arthropoda; class Arachnida; order Scorpiones; family Buthidae; genus Centruroides; species Centruroides sculpturatus. The sequence continues at coordinate 363,824 of NW_019385577.1, forward strand.
ATCATATGGATTGAGTATACTCCCAGGGCTCTGTTAATGTCAATGTCTATATTGCCCAAAGTCAATATAGGCATTAACAGAGTAATCTGAATGTAGTAGGACTGTGCCTATAAGTGATATTGATATTTACATATTTTGCAATATTGTTTGTATAGAATGCAATCTAGGGTCATATTCCACTGCTACACGGTCATATTTTTAGATTACATGTTTCTAGTTGGACTCTTTCATTGTCATGGTGTGGGTTTTTAATTAATATTATTTTCTACAATCTGAGCTAGATCAGAGATTGCCTAGCACTGTAGCCATGTGCTAATGCTACATTTTTTATCCATTCTAACTTGTGAACCATGTGTCTATAATTAGAGCATTGAGTATTTGCCCTTCTTACCAAAGCTCTAAATGCTGCCTTTTTTGTATTTTTGTAAGTCATTTGAAGTAATTGGGATAAAGAATGGGTTATGGTTGGGTTTGCAATAAATCCTCATTATTATTTGCCTTTTTGTGAATTCAAAATCAAGGTCTAAAAATTGTATTTGTGTATTACTGTTCTGGTCCATCTTCAATGTTAAACTGTACTGGTTACAATTAAAATTCTGTAGGATCTCATCCTACTAGATTTTGACTCCCAAGTTATTAGAATATTGCCCATGTACCCACACATAAACCAGAATGTTAGATAAGAATTTGACCAAAAGCCTCTAATTCCAGGTTTCTAATTACTAATTCACATAAATCTCATAAATCTGTTGAGCATGGACTTCCCAACAGGATATCTCATTTTTGTATATACGTTGTGTTGTTAAAAGCAAAGAACAAAGAGTAGCACATTATGTGTCCTAGGTCTAAAATTTTTTAGCAGTATGCATGTGCAATAGGTACTTTTTTGGAACAGGAAATCCCTTAAGCTACAAAAGATTCCAGTTCGATCAATGGATACATTGACACAAAATCAAACACTAGCGAGGTTGAGGCCGAAGTTTTAAACACGAAAATGTGTACGTCAGACATTCAGTGCCGTTTTCCTGTAAGCCTATAAGTTTGACAATGGTGTTTGGATAGTCAGTAGTGTTAAATTTCTCTCCTGTCATGGCCTATGTGTGTAACAATGATTTGTGTTATGTAAACTTTTGTATTTGTATTGTGTAGCAACACTTCATGTCATATAACCATTGTATTATTTTTTATAATAAATAAATGGCCATGACGTGGCATCTTTTATCAAGCCGGCACTTTTTGGTTCGATATGACTTGAAACGGATCAAAGTAGTCGTGTGTAATTTTTTAAACTTGTAAGGTATCCTACTCACTATCTGTGAACACATAACTTGCAACAGTGATATATTTAACAAGTAGAATCACGCTCGACATTCCAAACACCATTACCAAACTTCTAGGCTTACAGGAAAGCGGTGCTGAACATCCAATGTACACATTTTCACGTTTAAAACTTTGGCCTCAACCTCGCTATTGTTAAATACTTACTGTCTTGTAGCATATTGCTTTTCAATCTAGATATTAATTCATGTGGATTTGAGATGATGTACTCATATCTTTTAGTTCTATTAAAATATGGTGTATACCTTTCTCTATGACAATTGTTGGTGATCTGGTCTTGTCTATTGGGTTTAGTTGGTGACCAGATTTATAGGGCATGTGGAAAGTAACTAGGCATTGAGAAATATGCACTATAATTTCTATATTTTTAATGCAAAGATGATGAAAATTATTTCACATGTATCTTATTAAATATGGATTCAATGTGTAGGCACCAACAATATGTTTTCTTCAGATCATGCTGTAGATGGATGGCCACTTCTCTGTATATATGTAACTGAACCTGTGGTCAATTTAGCTCCAAATGACAATTTTTGATTGTTTCCAGATGAGACACCATCGACGGAGTGACATACAACTGGATGATGGACAACTGGGCTACCACTAACTGGGCGGCAGACATCTGGGTGACAAAATAAGAGATGTAAAATAGATAAAATACAAATTTTTTTGGTTTCTTTATAAAAACACCATTCTATTGATCTACTACCTGGTAAATTTAAATAATAATTTTTAAGAGAATATAATTATTGTTACGGACATGATCAACTGAGTTACTGCTAACTGGGCGCTGGACATCTGGGTGACAAAATAAGAGATGAACCTATCTTTAATCTTTTCGTAGACTGCATTTCATAACATAGATACACTATTCAAAAACTTTATAAACTGCAGTCAAATTTATTATCAATTTCAAATGTTTTTGGGTCATCTTTAACGACCTTTATCAAGAATGAACGAAAATCAAATGCTGACTGATTTGTATTAACAATAAATATGTTTTGGAATGCTTTTTTAAAAAGTTTTGAAACGCTTTTTAAAAAACTTTTAAAAAGCATTTCAAAACTTTTNGCATACTTTATTAATTTTTACAAGGGAATGGAAAAGTCTCGAAGAACAATTGATATCTACCTCAAAATTAAATATACAAAAACGACAATAATTTCATAAAATTAAATACAATATAAATTAAAAGAAAAAGTATAAAAGCTTTTAAGAGAATTTGTATTCGTAGAACTGCTTTTCTTTGATGTGTTTTGTTAACTGTTCTGACATAAAATAATTAACAATGCTACAGTACATTATTCTAAAATATTTCCTTTTCATAAGTTGGAAAATAACTCTTAACTTTTAGTTTGTAACTTATAACTTGTACCTCGTAAGTCTTAACCATATTTAAGTTTATATATATTTTACCAATATTTACCAAAAAATAAAAAAATAATATCTGTCAAATTGTATGCTCGTTAAACATGCAAAAATTTTTAAGTTTCTGTTGCCCAGTTGACTGTCGCCCAGTTGTTGTGTACTCTTCCAAATGGTTCATGGATGACTCATCCATGAGCCATCCCTTTACCACATGTCACAATATCTGCACATCGACCACTGATTTCCCCTGCACAGCAACCACTGATAGTGTGTACCAGTCTACACTCACTCCTGAACAGACAAATAATCAGCTATATTTTTACCACTGCACAAGCCTCTCTCAACCACTGTCAATACCACTGATGTGGGAATTATAAAATTCCATTAATTGAAATAATAATAATAATAATAATAATAATAACAACCCTCCCATGGTCACCACCTGGTCATGGTGGGAGAGCCCAGTAATTTTACTGAACCATAGAGCAATGCAGGCTGGAGCACAAGCTCCTGGTAGGGACACCCATGCCAGTAAGGTCTATGGGGAGAAATGAAGCTAAGAGTGACCACACACCCACATTCTGTGGAGATATTTATCATGGTAGTAACCAGATCTAAGCATGATACCGGCTCGGACGTCGCCCGGGTTAACAAGGTCCGCGTTCTTGGGTTAGGCAGAGGCTCACGTTCGAAA
>NW_019385577.1:372683-431823 GCF_000671375.1 Centruroides sculpturatus
GGCCCAAGCATGGCTACTGCAATGCCCTCAACAGATGTGAGGAATCAACCTAGCCTTGGTGTTTCTGTGGCAATGCATCCACAGACCACAAAGGCTGGAAACCCCGCCAACGGATGAAATGGACATCAGAAATGAACGAGTTTATCATCTGTACTTACTACGCAATCACAAGACTCGAAACAAACATGACAGCATACAGACAACAACTACACCATAGATTCACACAACAATATCCTCAGTTCACTGTCACCGAACAAAAGGTTGTCGATCAAAAAAGAACAATTATACACAACAATCTTATACCACAAACAACACTTGAACTTATCAAACAACAGGTTGCTGATCAAATACATCACCAGATAGAAACATTTTACATTATTAATGAAGATCATGTAACCTGTCAGGATAATCCATCAACAAGCATTGATAATAGCACATATACAACAACAACCTGATACTACACTAATGATACTACAGGCACTTCCACATTGATCACTGATAACATAGACATAGAATTAGTTAATACGCTCTCACTTATATTTCAGGAAACACTCACTAAATATACAGGTACAGATCCCACACAAACACCACGAATACCAAAAATCAACACGTCAAAGGTAGTAGGGAAAACACTAAATTATGGAAACACTCACTTACTACCAAACTACATTCATTCAATTTCTACACTCGCAGACATTCATACATTAGTTTATATTGGGGCAGTCACAGTAGTGACACACCATAGACTAAAAATACAATCGCACACAGATACACACAAAACACAATTCTATCACAAGCCTGCCTGGCAGAGAAGAATAGAAACACAAATAAATGACATTAGACAGCAATTAGGCAGGATGATACAATACACTAAAAACAACATAACACCTAAATTAAAGAAACAACTCAAAAACATTTTCAAGAAAATCAAAACACACAAAACATGAACATCACAACACACACATTACAGAATACATCGATACACTAAAACAAAAACTCGCAGCCAAAGCACGTAGACTCAAACGATACAAAACATGTACACTACGAAAACAACAAAATAAATTATTCACAAACAATGAAAAACTTTTCTACAGACAAATCAGTACCAAAACAAACACTGATACACAGCACAGTGGCACACCAACAGAAGAAGAACTCACAACTTATTGGTCTTCTCTTTGGTCCAATGCTGTTACACACAATGCTGATGCAGGCTGGATCAAGGAGGAGAACAGAAACTTGCACAACATACCAACTATGCCCTGTGCTGAAATAAACGTACACGACATTCGCTACGCTGTTAACAGAACACACAACTGGAAGACACCTGGTGTAGACTAACATTCACAATTTCTGGTACAAAAAGTTTACATCACTGCACCAGGAACTAGCTAAACATCTAACACACATCATCATCAATCCACAAGACATGCCAAAATTTCTTACTCAGGGCATCACCTACATGAAACCTAAAAACAACAAAACCACAGACCCCACACAATACAGACCAATTACATGTCTTCCAACACTCTACAAATTATTGACATCCTGTATCACAAACAAAATATACAAACAGTAGAAGAACACGACATTCTTACAGAACAACAAAAAGGTTGCCGTAGAAATCACAGGGGATGCAAAGAACGTTACTCATAGATTCAGTCATTCTACGGCAAGCACACAAACAACACAGAAACATACACATGGCATATATAGACTACAGAAAAGCATTCGACAGTGTTCCACACAGTTGGCTGCTACATATTCTACACATGTACAAAATACATCCATCACTCATTGCATTCTTCGAAAACACTATGCAGCACTGGAGAACAACACTACATCTCAGGGTTAGTAACACTTCCATACAAACAAACGAAATATTCATTAGGCGAGGAATTTTTCAAGGAGATTCCTTGAGTCCTCTCTGGTTCTGCCTAGCCCTGAACCCATTATCCAACATGTTAAACAACACGCAATATGGCTACAATATCAGACATGAAAAAACAACACAGTTTACACTGTCACATCTCATGTACATGGATGACATAAAACTTTATGCATCCACACAAAAACAACTTCATCAACTCCTACAAATCACACACTCATACACAAGGACATACAAATGGAGTTTGGCTTAGACAAATGCAAAAAACTACACATAGAAAAAGGAATCCTGAAGAAAGAAAGATTTTGCACTTGGAAATGGAGACGTAATTGAATCCATGGAAGAGGGCGAGTTCTACAAGTATTTAGGATTCCAACAGGCCAAACTAACAGAACATACACAAATAAAGCAAAGATTAATTAAAGAATACCAAAGTAGGTTAAATGCTATTCTGAAAACACAGCTAAATTCAAAACACACAGTTAAAGCAATAAACACATCTGTCATTTCGGTACTCACATACTCTTTTGGAGTTATACATTGGACTCACACAGCAACTCCATTATACATTGGAGTTCCAAAATACATTGGACTCATCTCGAGCAACTCCAAAGGAAAACAAGAACAACACTTACTAAGCATAAACAACATCATCCTAAATCCGCTACAGAAAGATTAACCCTTCCACGTAAAGAAGGCGGACGTGGCCTGATTGACATAGTTAACCTTCACTACAAACAAATACGGTCACTGCGAGAGTTTTTCTACAGGAAACAAGAAACATCACAATTACATAAAGCAGTAACTCTAGCAGACTCAAATAGCACACCATTAAACTTACACTCACATCACATAGACATGACACAACACATAAAAAGCATAGAAACCATCAAGCAATCGTGGGCTTGAAAGGCACTCCATGGCAGGCATCCTTATGACCTGGCCCAGGATTTTGTTGACAAAACTGCGTCAAACAGCTGGTTAGATCGGGGATGCCTCTTTGGGGAGACGGAAGGATTTATGATTGCCATACAGGATCAGGTCATAATTACTAAAAACTACAGAAAACACATACTCAAAGATACAACACTCACAAATGACACATGCAGAAAGTGTCACATCATGCCAGAAACTATACAACACATCACATCTGGGTGCAAGTTCTTGGCACAGACAGATTACTTACATAGACACAATCAAGTAGCAAATATAATACATTAAGAGCTTGCAAAGAAGCACGGATTATTAGAAATCCACAAACCATACTACAAGTATATACCACAGACAGTATTGGAAAACAACATGCACAAAATGTACTACGACAGAGCCGTAATCACAAATAGAACAATTTACCACAACAGACCAGACATCACACTCATTGACAAACACAATAAAATCACATACATTATAGACATATCCATTCCAAACACTCACAATGTACAAAACACATGCACTGAAAAAATTAGCAAGTACACAGAACTTGCCCAGGAAATAAGGCATGTGTGGAGGATGGATATGGTGCTTATTGTACCTGTCGTTCTCTCCTGTACAGGTGTGATACCACACACACTACACAAAAGCCTGAGAACATTACAATTGAGTAGAAATACATACATAACACTACAGAAGGCCACTATATTGAATACATGCCACATTGTTAGGAAATTCCTGAATACAGACACTGACACACTTATTTAATTTTAGTTTTGTTTTGGTTGCTATGCCTTGACTCTGGTCTGGCATAGTACACAGCCATCGGTGTGAACTGAGTAAAACCTACTAAACCCAACATAATAATAATATGAATTTCTAAAATGCTTCAATAACACTTGTTAGCATTACTATATATCCTATTTTATCAGTATAGTTTGATTTTTTTATTATGATCATATATTATATGCAATTTACACAGGATAACTAAAATCAATAAACATCTATTTATTTATATTAATAATAATAAATTTTCTAAATTTTTCTCATATTTTTATCTTACAGATATACTGTATTATATTTTATATTTGTAATTGCAACTTTATCTTAATGCTGTGAGTTTTTGTTTTTGAAAGAATTTATAGATAGATTTGATTTTGATTGAAAGTTCAGTGAGGTTTCAGAATATATACAATTTCATGAATTTTTTCTAATTAATAATTCATAGGTTTAATTAATTTGCAGCTTACTTTACCTGTTTGAAATTATATTTAAAGTTTCATGAATTTTCAAATAGCAGCATAATTTATCTGTTATTGAAATAAATTATTTTTAATACTTAAAAATATCATATATATTTTCATAACATTAGTGAACTAATTTCTTAATCATGCCTTTTGATTAATTTCAAAATAATTTGATAATAAACTATATCAATATAAAAGATAAATTTTCTTTGATATATGCAATAATAATAAAAACTAATTACCAATGGTGCTTTTTTGTTATTATAATTATATTTAATTTTAGAAATATAATTGTTATAATATTTCATTTGCATTACTAGATTTATTAAAAATAAAATTTGTTTTTTAAAATTTATAAAACTAAAAAATAAAATATTAATGTCTAACCATTGATTTTATTTTGTTTTATTCAGAGAGATACAAATGTCTGGTATAAAGGTAAGCTAAATTTTTTCTTCCATATAAATTTTTTCATTTAATAATTAATAAATAAAAATTAATGATTTCAGTTTTAGTACTAATTACAATTTTATATATGTTAATGTAAATTATTGATTTTATGTTTTTAAAAAAATCATTGATTAGAAAATTAATAATTACTGTAAGAGAAATTATTTATCAGAAAAATTTAAATTAAATTAAAATTATTTTCACAACATTTACTGAAATTATGAATACTGCACATTTACAAAAATCAATATTGTCTGTATTTCAGACTATAAAATATTAAACACGGAGCAGTTTATTTATTATAAAGGTCAGAACAGATGATAAAAACGACGACAATAAAATTTTTTTAACGATTTCTTCTTACAACTGAGAATAATTTATCCTAGTTATCCGATGTACTGTGCTGATCTTTACGGTTGAGAGTGCTCTGCATTTGCATTTTTCTGGAGAGCGCAGATTATTATTTATTATTTGTTCGTAAATATGATAATTAAGTTAAAAAATATATATTTTAAACGTGATAAATTTTAAAATTATATAAACTGGAGGAAATTTTCAACTATATATTTATCATTATGTATTGATAAATCTCAGTTTTATATAAAAACAATTTCAATAATTTATCACATATGCTCCGATCATGTCCATTAAATTGATAGCCTCATCAGACATATCATTTAGCTATTTACTGCTCTGTTAGATCGATTTTTCTTTTCTTATATTAACTTCTGTGAATGATTATTTTCACGATGATTAAGAAAATAAACATTTGGAATATCATATTACTGTCTACATGTATGAAAATCATTTAAAATTAATAATGCTTGTTTTTATTATTCATCAGCAGTCATGTTGTGTTGAAATCGAAGGCTTGTATTTTATAAGGAACATAAATGTATTTTATTCACTATTAATCAAGCAAGAAATAACATGCTTTTCTGTTTTACTCTTTTCTCAACGACCAATTGAATCCATCACCGATGTTCTACAGGTGTACGATGAAACATTTGAAGAGAAAAATGTGATAGCCTACGCTATATTCAGTTTATTTATGGTATTCGAATGAATTCTAAAAGTTTTTATACTACTTCAATGAGGAAAGTTTTAGTTTATATCTCTCTTAATTTCTTTCAAAAACACGTTTAAAGCTTTTACTAAAACTCCTGACTTATTTTGAAGATGTGAATTTATTTTTCGATTTATGTAAGATATTAGAAAGTTTACCAGTTTCTAAAAATATTAATCTGCCATGTTTATAACTTTTTAAAATTAAATTAGTTTATATTGTAAAATATTTATTGGATCAAAGTACCTGTTATCAATCATAAAATGAATTTTTAAAAAAATTCACTGTCGTTTGATTTAATCTACCGAACTCTTATCAAAAAAATGTCCTATTATAAACAGGATGTCTCTAATCTTGCGGTCAAGTACATGTCACGCCCACTATGCGGGATCTTTATGGTTGACAAAGTGCCCTGGGTCATATATGTTAAATTCTTACCGATCTAACTTTTTATTCTTTTTTTTTAAATCTTTAATAGGAATATTTTGTTTTTTAAATCGTTAATGTAGTTGATAAATTTTTGTATAATACTGTTCGTTATTATATTAAATATTTTCACTATATTGAATACATGCCACATTGTTAGGAAATTCCTGNTGAACTTTTAGTCTTTGAATCATTGACTTTTGATCTAGATTTATTGTCTCTATTGACTGGCTATATAAATAAATTTATATAATATAATGAAATGAAATTACTTTGATCATCAGAAAAAAGTTAAATGGAATGAACAAAAAATGAAAAATTAATTCAAAAATTAGTAAATTATCTTTAGATTACATTTATAGATAAATACATATATACAAGTAACTCCCGTATAACACGAGTATTAACATTACATTTTTGCATTTTTTCTGTTAAATAGTGTTTTATTTAGGCTTATTTCATCTTTAAAAATTAATTCAAAAATTAGTAACGAAGTTCGTATAAATAACTTACTGATTTGAATATAGCTAATAATAAGTAAGTAAAGTACGCGTATTAACATTACATTTGTTTGTGAAATATGTTTACACCTTCACTTAAATAGGCTAAACGTGATTGGGTGGAAGGAATTTTAGAAATGTTATTTCATACGTATACATTTTTGTGAATTGAATGATTTATAAAACACATTTCACAGTTTTAACAAATTGAATGAGTTTTGCATATCAAGAAATACTTATAAAATATCACCAATGCTAGCAAACAAACTGGAATGCCATCATATTTAACGTAACAATATTCATACGATATTTCTAAATTGCCCATATATTATTTTTATGTATAGATACATAGTCTATACATTATGTCCATACGATATTTATAACACTTGATATATCTTGCAATCTTGATATAAGTTGTTGCGTTGATGTGCGGGATTGAAAACAAATAGCTACTACTTAATAGCTTACTATTAAGTAGTTCATTTGAAAATGAGGATATATATAAAAGTTAGAAAAGAACACTATATGGTAAACTATAAATTGTATAGGCCTAAATATTGCGCGTAGAATAACGCGAATTAGAGAACAGGCAGTACAGTACTGTACACTATATTCTTTTTCTAATATTACGAATGCCGATATCAATACACTTCGTTATAAGAGTATGAACTTTTAATATTAAAATTGTTTTCATTTGATCTACACCTTTTTAACCCCTCCCTCCCTTCCAACGTGAACGTCATTTATGGACAATCCCCTCTTCATGTATAGTGTAAAAAAATATCAAAAGCGGTATGAAAACCATCTACTTTTTTCATTTGCAGTCAAATATATAATTTTTGTAATCTATCTTTATCATATATCAATCTCTTTATTCAGTATTATAATTTTTCGTGCAATGCCATAATAATGTTGTAAATGCCAAAAAAGAAACTTTTCAGGAGAGGTAAAAAACATTTTTTCTAATGAATGAATTCATTTAAATTTTACAATAAAAGATAAAAAACTCGCTGGGTTACAAATTCTCTGGAATATCAAAATGATGTAAATATAAGCCACAATGTTTTAAGCGCCAAAAGTCACGTGACTTGCAGTCTGGCACTTTAAACGTTATATTTTCACATAAATTCATCTTAAAAATACAGCCATTTACACTGCCAATATCGCTACAATATTCTTTTGTGGCAGAAAACATTGCATTTAAAATTCAATTCTTCAATAAAACGCATTTATAAAAAAATGGCATTTATAACGGTTATGGCATTGCACACTTCAAATATCTATTTTATGTTAGTCTTTCAAGTGTAAATTTTTAAAGTATATAAAAATTTATTTATTATAATAATAGGTCATTATTTAATGAGAATTTATGATGACTGCACAAAAAGATTGAATATTTCTCCATATGCATTTAATAAAATTCACTATTAGTTCAAAATTTTGTCTTATTTTAGTTCTTGTCATTTTGTCTGGAAAATGTCATTCTTCATTTTAAAGCGATTTGTTGATTCTAAAACTATATCTCTGCTATTAAATTCAATTAATGTTAAAAAAAAGCTTTACGGTGTTTTTTAAATTTGTTTAAAACTCTATTTTTATATGTTTATTAAAGTGCTCAATTTTTGTATTAGTAAAGTATATAAATTATTTCTTTAGGAATTTATAAAAGCAGAATACATATTATTTTTTAATTATTAAAATATCGTATTATATAATTATTATATAAATACATTTATCGATTTATTTAAAATGTTTTAAAGAATAATACTCATAAATTTATTCTTAATTTATTAATCATTAACTTTTCTAATAGTGTATATTAATTTTGCTATTTTTCAATATTTAATAATTAAGCACAAATGCTTTTTGAAAGATTATTTTTTAACAGAAAATATTCGTGACAAAAAAATATAATGTTATAAAAATAAACTCGTTGCAATATATTCTATTAGACATTAAAAACAAAAGAAAATAATCCGAATAAAATATAAGCTGCTATTTTAATGCAACTATTGTCTTGCATTATTTTTTCAAGATTAATGTGCCGTCTGGCAAATCACCGCGAATAAGTTATTTTTCTCAGAAGATATTTCAATTTTAATGTTCGAATACTTAAATGAACATGCGAACAAATAATAAATTTGTGTTTTTATTAAGATATTTTTCATCTGTTATTATTGGAAGAACTCGTAGGAAAAAAGTCATTAATTCTTTTCCCCTCCATTATATTCTATTTATTTTTAAAGCAATGAACTAGTTGGAAACATTTTCTGTAGCGTGTAACCTTGGCATTAATAAAATTCATAGTAAAATTCATCTATATCGAGCCGCGAGTCGTCGCCCTCAATACGGTAGATAAACGGTAGTTGGGCGCATGGGTGGAGAAAAGTAATAACATAATGATTTTATCTCAGTTGGAAATCAATAAAAACTTGAGATACATTCTCGGAGCATGCATTTTTGGTACTTAAAAAGCATTACCTTAATTTTAAAATTCGAATGACGTGCCAACCCAGACAAGATTCAAACTGTAATTGGTTCGGCGATCTGAGACGTCATTTCATTCGAGTCTTCAGACTGGTCATTTGACAAATGATGGAAGTGTCGCGTAAGTACATGTGTATATATTATAGTTTGTTAAATTAAAAAAAAATCGATTTTTGTAATGTGTGTTTAAACGGGTTTAAACGGATTTTTGTTTAAAAAATTAGAATATGTTTTTTAAATCTAGAAGAAAACTGAATAAATTTATATTAATATACTATAACTTCGATTTTCTGTCACGTTTTTAAATATCACTATGTTAAATGTCATCGTCTCTTCGTTTAGTTTTGAAGTTTGAAAGATTTCTGTTCATGAATGTGCATTAATAAATACTCATTTAAACGATTTCTGGAATATGATCGTGTTTATTTTTCACAAATTATTTTCAAACTAATGTTACTTTTTTAATGTCATTTAAATTTCTGCGAAAAATTTTAATATATTGTTATTCTATATCTGTAAAATATCACGTCACGAATTGTGATGAAAATCGAGTTTCTGTTATCTAAATAAATATATTTCCGTGAAAAGTGTATTTTAATTTGAAAGTATCAAAGCAACCTTTCGTTCTGCGAATTGGGTTTTTCGTTTTTTTTTTATAAAAATTCTATATAAATCTTGTAAAACTCAACTTGAATAAAAAGTTATTATTATTTAGTGATGTTTACACACTACTATTCTATACGCATATGAACTTCATTTACAAAACCAATATTGAAATATCTAGATATTTTTATAAAGAATTATAAAGCTAATGATTTAAATAAAATTGAAAATTAAATCTACTTTAAAGTTTCAATATTAAATTGATTTGAAATATTTTTCAAATTTTAGAGCCTTCAAAGTGTATACATACAGTATTATGGTATTTGATTCACATAATTTTTGATTTATAACTAGTATTCATTCATATAAGATCTATAATTATACCCTTTCAAAGCTACATTTAATATTCTATATTTTATAATCAAGGATAGGAAAAGGTCATTATACGTTTTGAGTAATGACTTCTCTTTCAGTTGATATCTTTCACCTGCTATCAGTGGCAATTTTTTATTTTATTTTTTAAAGAAATATATGCAACAAATTGATTTTTCTTTTCGATTTTACGATATTTGATAGGTACGATAATAAAATTTTTTGCGCTTTATTTATTTTATTGATTTAATTATATGAAAATATGATTTTTTTTGATAGATTAGCTGGTAATAAACCTTTATAGTTTTCTTAATTAAAAATTACACAGTAAATATGCATTTTATACAGACTTAACTAGTAAAAAAGTAAACTGTCGTAAGTTTTGCATAAATTGTTGGACAGGTATGTAGCCGGTTCTGACAGCCTCGAGTGTGTTGAACTTCGAAACATGTGTCCTCCACTGGAGGAATGGTGTAATTTTTCATTTGTATGATAGAATAGGGTATCGTACTTGTAAGAAATATAACCACTAGTGAAGTCATTTTCCCATTTGGAATGTTGCCGATCTATATTTATCGTTACTTATCGATATTGGTAGTTAAGGTTTGAATCGCTGTTCGTGGCATTAAATTTATTTCTGTCCCTTTAATTTAGCTTCACTTTGTTACACAATCATTTTGCGTGTTTTACGTACGAGGCGAAAGAAACACATTTGCATATCCGACAGCTTTCTTTTTTATATATTTGTTGTTAGAGAATTAATGGCTTTATTCCGCCGGAAGATAAGGGGAAATGTGTTTGACCTGATTCGATGTCATTGACATCCTTAATTTCAATAACAGAGAAAAAACCAACAAGGTTATCCCGTGACAATTCAAATGTATATATTTTTACTTTTTCCCTCCTGTTTGAACTGTTATTATTTTATTTACAAGCTATTCACATTTGATTTTCCAAATAGTCTTAGTTTAATTATAAAATCTTAAAAGTATTGATGGAAATGTTCATGGCATTCTACATTAATCAATACTTTTGAACTACATAGACGAATCTAGTTAAGCTACAGCTGCCGTTTAACAACTGTATTAGATTAATGAAGTCGTTTAGAAATGTTTTAAACTCGATAGTATATTCTCTTTTAATTTTGTTTAACGTTGGAATTTTACTCCTTTTTACAAATATCGATTAAATATTCTTTAACGATAAATGTTCATTTGATATATCGGTGCTAAAAATATTTGCTGTTTTGTTATTAAAATAGCATTTGCTGCAGTTGGAATATCTTGCCGAAACAAAATTTTAAATATTAAGTTTTTCATATTCATTTTGATTTTTAATAAACATTTAAGGCTTATTAACAACAATAATTTTATAAAATATATTCGAAAATTATTTTTTGTATTTTATCTGTTTAGTTGTTTGATTAAATCTTGATATAATAATGAAATTCGATAAAATTTTAAATGAGATTTTATTTCTTTTGATAAATAAATTTCAACAAATTTCTTAAATTTTGTTAATAAATACAAGAGAAATGAAATTTCGAATTAGATGATTATCCACGGATACTTTAAAAAATAGCTCGCTGAAAAAATTTGATTAGATATAAGAGTATTGTTTTTGAATTGAAAAAAATCATTTCTTCTTATGCTTATTATTAAATACACATTAAGCAATCACTTATAAAAATACGTAAATTATGACGTCTAAATTACATTATGTTAATTTTATATCAATATTTACTAAATATATTAATGATTCTGTTAAATAGGATATAACGAACGTAAACACTCATTTAAATGTAATTTGCGAAATTTTCTAAACACTAAAAAGAAAGTTTTATTGATTAATCCGTTTTGATGGTTGTGCATTGATATTACTGTGAAAATGCCAAAGGTTTTTCCATTATAAGAGAATTAATAATCAGCTTTGGATTTATGTAATAATTGACTCGTTAAGTGGACGATTTTATGTTGTATATAATTTCTTAAGATAAATTAAATTAATGAAATTTGATAGTGTCTCCATTCTTATAATAGAATTAAGTGTCAAATTCAACGGATTATAAGACAAAAGATGTAAAAGATCTGTCATTTTCTGCTGAGGTAAATTATACGGAAAGTAAATTGATGTTAAAAAAAAGTGAAAACGTTTTACTTGTGTCAAATTATAAATGAAGGATCTGAAAGATATTTTTACTGTGTTGCTTATGCCAAAACAGTCTTTTTACAGAATGATAAATGTATCCCGAAAGTAATTACAAATAAAATGATGTAATTAATTATTTCTTGTATTAATGCAAAAATAACAATTAAGATATATATATTCTAAACTAATGCATTCATTCTTAAAAGTAATATTAATAGTAAAAATTTAAAGAGAATAAACTGAATTTTTTTTTAAAATCTGCCTACTGTACAGGCAAATTTGTGTATACTGTACTACTAGTTGATCAGCTTATTAAACATTTACCATATTATGAAACTAAATTTAGTATATGTAATTAACTGGAAACGATGTTATCTATTATTCGCTTAAATTTATTAGCTTATCTAAAATACGATTTAGATTAAGTAATCATTTTTATAATTATTATTTTAAATGGGCCTATCATATTACAACAACATCATTGTTACGAAGTTTTCATGCATAACCTTTACAAAACAATAGCAGTTAGTTATTTTCGTTTTATTTCTTATTGTAAAACAGACATTAAAGTGTTGTTCCTAAATATTTTAAGCGGGATTTGAAGAGTATTTTAATTTATATTTATTACTAAGCTGCCAGTTTGAATAAAAATTTATTGAAATTGAAAATAACTTCATTTTCTCATGATATAGTGCACTACTAAAATTCCTAAACATTGTTCGCGATATACAATGGCGTACAGTACGTTAACAATCGCAACAAAAACCAATACGATCGATTGCGATTAGTCATAGTCGTCATGTGTGCCAAGTTGAACTCGTAAACACGGTTCAAAGTACGAACTACTGTTCCGTATAGAATTAACTTCAATCTGTAACCAGGTGGCAAGAACATTTTTTGATTTATATCATTAATAAATGAATTTAGAAGCAAATCACAATTTTTTTTTTCGAATTTAAGCTAATGTGATATATTAATGTCATCATTTCATTTCTCGAATTTGTTTACAATTCATGTAGTGACACGGTACAAAAGAATGCATACATATCTTCATAAATGTATTTTTCACTTCGTTCCTATCAGAATTCGCCTGGGGATAAAGTTCTGTCTTCTATTCTCTAAGGGAATGAACTTGTTCTTATGGTCGAGTCGATTATAAGAATAGGTATTCGTAATAGTAAATTTCGTAAATTTTTCTGTAGATCGAAACAAAAAAAGAAGAAAAATTGAAACAATTTGTGAAATAATAATAACGGGGAGCAGTGACACGCGTAAAATTACTTAACGCTTTTCATTTGTCATCCTCTTCCGCCATGCCAGCTCACACCGTCCCACCCATGCTTTCGAGTGGTACGGTCTATCCTCGTGGCACAGCTCACTTCTTAGTCAGAGGAAGGGACAAGGGTTGAACGAGTTTTATTCATCGTAGGGAAACGTTCGGTTTGAAAGAGGATATCGTTTCAAGGTGAAAATATGACTAAGGTGAGTAACCGATTCGTAAAATTTACGTGGTAATACCAGTATAGACGTTAAAGAAACCTGTTGCTCGTAACGCACGCGATTTTATAGGAAACGTAACGTCATGGCGGTGACTGTTCCTTTATCGTAGTCGGGCAAAAACTTAAAATATGAAAACGGTTTTTCGGCTTTAGATCGCTAACTACAGACTGTCTTTATAGTTCGGAGAATACCAGTTCACTTGTGTTTTGTCGTTCTAACAGTTTATAGTCGATTGTTTTATAGATAGCGATCTTTAGACAAAGAGACTTTAGTCTATAATCTCCCTATCGCAATCGCTAACACATTTCTCAAAGATTAAATTTCAAATTCTCCGTAATATGAAATATAATATTAACGAAATAAACACGGTCAAAATATTGATTTCTAAAAAGAATTTAAAAATTGAACCGATTAAGCGATTTTGATATACACGTGGTTTAACACAAAGTATTGGTTGCTATCTTTTCATTGTCTGGGCATGCCAAAATGCTGATTGATGGTGTATTATTCATTTAATGTTGAGGTTTTATACTTTATCATTTAACTATATAAATAAAAATCGTAGTAATAAATTTTCAGAAATGTACGCGAATTTTGGAATTTCGCTGAAGATTATGTCGAAGTTTATCTACTTTCTGATAATTTTTATCTATCATATTTCATACAAATAACGATCAGAATTAAATGTATTGACCAATAAATTCTGATTCTTATTCGATCTTTGATTTAAGAAATATTTTCTTTGTCGTTTAGTAATAAATATTTATAACAATTTTTACTTTCTAAATCACATTTTTATTTGTAAAATGCTTTTCATAATCTGCTAGTAAATTTTTATATGCAATTATATAATTTGCAAATTCAATATATGTTTATTTTTCAATTTGTAATGAATATATTTTTGGTCTAGTATATAAGTTCATCTTTTGTTTTAATGTAGAGTAAAAATTTTATTATGTAATGTCCACAGCCATTTATTGTAATAACAAATATCAGAATAAATTATTATATTGAACTTTGTTGTAATAATGAAATTGTTTTCATTTGATATAATGATGATTGTTTTTTCAGATTATAACTAAATGACTGACTTTATGTATTATGAAATCAAACATGTTGACTATTATATTGAATAATAATTCAGTTTCAGTGAAAAAAAGACAGATTGAATAGGCAACCTATAATTTCGTAATTAAAGTACTTATAATGCATATAAATTTGATTTGGTTCATTTTTATTGAAAAATGACTAGAGAATTTGTCAGAAATGCTTACATTGACATCATTATAATAATAATATTTTTAGTTATTACTGCAAAAAAATTAACAAATAGTCTGATCTACTTAGTTGATCTATAGTTCACTATTTTTTTTTTTTTTAATTTATCCCAAAAATTTTTTTGCATTAAATTGTTTTTATGTAAGGATACATAATTTGATCTTTGCTTGTCTCAAAATAGTTTAAGGTCAATTTTTTCATAATAAAATGTGATCATTTTGGTCTGTCTAATAATATCAATGATAGCATTTATTTTGCTTATTAAGTGAAAATGATTGCTATATGAATTTGTACTTATGTGAATATATATCAAAATCAATTCCACTAATCAGTGAAGTTATTTATATATAAGAAGTGATCAAATTTTTTATGCTTAATAGTTTTAGTAATGTTTATAATCCAAAAATAGAAATTAATATAACTGTCAATTGTCATGGAATAACTTTTGAGCCATGGAAATTTGGCTAATTAAGTAATCTGATTTATTACTTAGAATATTAAAGAAAAAGCTGTATTATTGTATTTAATATCTCATTCTGAAGAGAATTATGAGAAGGCTTTAAAAATTCTGTGATTTCAGTCTCACTTGCTGTTTAACAAGAATATTGTATATAATGTGTATTCATTTGGATTGTCTACATTGAAGTTGGAGATTTTTTTCTTACCATATTTCTCTCCATCTATTCAGGCTTTGGAACATTGTTTTATAGGTGCAATGTTAATATGTCAAGTATAAACTTCATTCCCTATTATCATATTAAAGTATAAGCTTAATTTAAGTTTATAGTGGTCCATAATATAATGGAGGTATTTAATTAAAGATCCAGGATTACTATTCAATTATAATTATATGATCTTTGTTGATCTTATGAAATAATTAATCTGGCATATTTTTGGAATTAAAAAGAGAAATTCAAAGTGGAATATTGTAAATATTAATCACGTCAGTAACCTTTGCTTAATTCCAGCATTACAGGTAACCCCCATATAACATGGCACTTCTATAGCAAGGATTCACTCTAACACGGATCGAGAATTCGGTAAAACCCTCGTACAACATGAAATATAATAAAAACTATTAAAAGTGAACTTTATCTAATTTGAAATTAGGGAAATCCCTGTACAACAGTTCAATAAACACGATAATGCATTTAAGTGCGAAAGATACCTTATTTAACATTTTTCATTTGAGCACATATGTACGGTATTACCTCGACTTACGCGAACCCGGAGTTACGCGATTTTCAAATCTCGTTGATTCGTCTTTTGTTTGAGCGCCACAAAACTCTTGATTACTCACTCCCGCCTCGCTATTGTTCAGCTTACATGTTCGTACATGTCGTGCGGAATTGACACACAGCTACAATTTATTTTGTGTTATTTATTTCTGTGTTTGTTATATCTACGGAGACTTGAGAGACTCTATGTGGTGATTTTTTGTAACCGTGAACAAATCAAAAGACGAGATAAGATTAACGAGAACATTTATTAGCTTACATACATCCGACTTGGGTTTTACACAAATTGCGAAATTATACCCGACTTACGCAGATTCGACTTACGCGGTTATTGCTCGGTCCCACCTATCGCGTAAGTTCGGGGTATTACTGTACTATCAGATTTTTCTGCATAATTTTTATGAACTATTAGTTGTACTTAAGTATGTAAATTTTCTTTTCCCGCCTTCTGTCGATACATGTGGTCCTTCTTGAAACTTGTTTCAATGTTGCCAGATCGCGACGCTTCTGCTTTTGATGTTGCCAGATGTTTTTCCCTTGGTTAATAGTGCTTAGTGATGACGAAGAAAACATCGTTTAATTTATATTAATATGTATCACTTCTTAAGAAAATTTTAATAAAGATATTTATCTTAATTATGAAAATATAATAGCATGTTTTTTTAATTTTTGGAACCTAACCCCCCTTTTCTTACTAGTTCTTTGTTTTGTATAACATGGATTCGCATAACACGGCAATTTTTTGGAACACAACTGCTGTTATACGGGGGTTACCTGTAATTTAAAAATGATGTTTTTAAAGTAATACTGGAATTAAGCAAAGGTTACTGATATGTTTTAATATTTTTGAAAGTTATCACATTACTAACATTTTCAGTCGAAGTCTAGGACCTTCCTCAGGTAGTCCTTTTGAAAAAATGATTCCTTCTGGTTCTGGTGGTGATCTATTTTTCATTTGGCTCTAAAGATTCGAATTTTGACTGCTTTTTTTCTATGAATTTTTCTAAAATGTGCACATGCATCTTTTGTTATAATATTGAGTAGTACATAGCTTGCTATGTCTTTTGAAATTTGTTTTTCTTCTTTAAAATTGATTGAAAGGCCTTGGTGCTTGTGTGCACACGTTTAAAGAAATTCATTGAAAGAAAACATTCGAAATTTGAATATGTTGGAGCCAAATGCAAAATAGAATACCACCAGCACTAGAAGGAATCATTTTTCAAAAAGATCCTATCTGAGGAAGGTCCTAGACATGGATTGAAAATATTAGTGATGTGATAACTTTTACAACTATGTACAAAGTGCAATAAGGTTGGTACCTTTTTGTTTCTAATGATATAATTCTCTAAATGCTTCCTTTAGAGGATTGTTTTATTTTTGGAAGCAAGTGTGGTTGACCTATTAATAATAATTGTAGATTATTATTAATAGGTCAACCACCAATTAATTAGTTGATTATGATTAAAATAATTTTATATACTATACTATTATTCACTTAGATTTTACAAATACATGAGCCATTCACAGCTCGGCACATGTATTTGTAAAATCTAAGTGATTTGTACAACATGAAATTATATAACACAGAATTATCTACAGTGTTATAGGGAGTCTACTGTAAAATTTTTTCCCAAAAATTTAAAATAATATATTCAGGACAGTATACACACCAAACTTGAGATTGTCAATTAATGCCAAATGATTGCTGGATTATATCGGGCTATATTACTACTAATGTTGTTAATCAAATGCTAAATAATTTGGCACTAGAGGCGGGTGTTAGGTGCCATATTTTGCTAAATTTAATAATTATAATTAAATTAAAAGGTTATGGGAAGAAAAGAATTGGACTAATAATGATGCTCTTTAGCCAATCACACCTAAGGTTTATTAGCAGTAGTTATGGATTTGGAAGACAATTACAAGCTTTGTAAGTTTTCCAAAGAATAGTAAGAAAATATATCCTGTTCTTGTGGTTATTTAAAGATAATAAAAATTTAAAAACTATTTTTTCAAAAACCACTGATCAAACTCAGCTTTTTATACTTAATGGAATATCAAAAACACATTCTGTTGCTGAGAAACGTTTTATTAAACAAATGCAAATGTTTCCAATGTAATGCAATAGGCCATCTTCAGGGGTAACCGAAAAGGCATTTGAATTTGGTTACACCTGAAGATGGCCTACTGCATTACATGGAAACGTTTGTGTTTGTTTAATAAAATGTTTCTCGGCAACAAAAGGTTTTAAATAGTTCATTAACTATTTTTTCATCAGACACCCATGGGTATTCTAAAACAGCTTAAAGTAGAGGGTGTGTAGCCCCCATAGAGCCATGGTACTGCGTCATGGAGCCAGGAACAAAAGCAGCATTTTGATTAAATAAAATTGCTTTGGATGTAGTGATATTATTATTATATGATAAGGAAAATATTGAAAATAAAAAATGATTATGCAGTGGAATATTACAAAACTATGCAGAGGAAAAATTAGACAAATTTACTTAATGAAACAGTCTTGGGTATACTGTACACAGGAGCTGCAAGTTATAATTGTTGTTCTTAGGACTTCAGTTCAAAGTTTAAAAATTATTGTTCTAAAACAAAAATATCCACATTCTCAGTTTCTCTTGTAGGAAGAACTTGATGTTGAATAGGGTGATCACCTCTATGGGTTTTTGTATCTCATCTCCATGTTCTTAATCTTATAATTTCTCTAGGTTGCATTGAGTTTTAACCCCTTTTACACATACAGGAAAGTAAAAGTATATTAGATGATTTGTAAAAATCTCATCAGTCCTGACACCAGTTAGAACGTGACTATCAGTCCTAACTCATGATGAAATTAATTTATCTCATCTTCTGAGAGGGTAAAGGTATACAACTTGACTGGAATTTTAGGAGAGTTTATTAAATACAAAAATTATTACATGGTTTTTGGGTCATTGACAAAGTTAAGTATAAAAACAATTATCATATGTTAGCAATATATCTAACTATTTATTTCTTAAAATATAACTATAATTACCATTTATACATAAGGGAGTACTTTAAATAAAACTAAGAACAAAACAAGTATTATCAATGAGAATACAAATAAAAGAACTTATAATCTAACCCTTAAACTAGACTAGAGAGTGAGTTTACATAACTATATCATATTATATTACCTGATGTTCACACACATCTGAGGTGGAGAGTTGAGAATTTTTGGAACACACACAGGTTGGAGAACTGGGAGAGGGATGACTAAAGCATTGGATGCTTGGCAAGGGTGCCAAAACCAAAGCGTTGACTAAACATTTGACATCCAGTGCAAATGTCAGGCAAGAGCAATATTGGAAGATGACCTTTCACTTTTTATACTAACCTTCATCCAATATCATCATTGAAATATCATGTCATGCTTAGGACATGAGGAGGAAACCGAGCAGTTGTGCAGATAGATGAGTGAGACATTGTGTGCCCGTAGGGTCGGCACCTCTTTGGCGCCCTGTCAGGAGACCTGAATCTGACACCACCGAGTCTCTGGGGGGCTCGGAAATCGCGACGTTACGTCTAAAGATTCGCGAGCGGTAGCGTGTGAGCGCTTGGATTCGGAGTAGAGGTGAGGAGAGAGACGAGGAAGTGACTCACTCGGACTCCATATGTTCTAACAAAAATTCCATTTTAATAATAAACAAAGAAAATACAGAGATATCGGGCATATTAGCGGACTTAATTATACTATTCCGTTCGAGAGAGAGAGGTTACAACCGAGTTGCGGGTTGATAAATACCTTTCTTTTTCCTAGGTCGCAGATCTGTAGTATGATGACACTCTTGACTCCTCTGAAATGGTCTTTCCACTAGTTCTTGTCCGTTAATTGGATCTCGGAGGTGTGGAAGCACAGAAGTGGGGTGAGATTCTTAAAGAGACATGGTGTTACTTCTGTCACAGTGTTACTTCGAGATTTTGGTGCACGGGTTTTATCCTGGGTTACGGTTTTAATCCGGGGTCACGATTTTAATCCTGGAGGACGACTTTGTCGGGCGGACTTTGGATGACGACTTTTGTAGAGGGACTTCGGATGACGACTGACTTCTGGGTCGTTTTTCTTTTTCCCTTTTTCATTCCTCTTGGGTTTTTTCCATGAGGTCAGGTGATGGCCTTTAACGGTCGCACGTCCAATATGTCTTCTCCATCAAAAGTTCCTGGTGACACATCCCTGACTAACTTGATCCGACTCAACAAGGAACAAACTCTGTGGGAAATAATTTTTATGGCTTTTAGCCTAACTCGATAAAACGTTCGAATTTAACCGATTAAATTTTCTAATAATTAAAATTTAAAATAACACTTTATTGTGGGTCTGTTCGTCCCTCACAATTGTACTCGAACTATCATTTCAGGAGGAACTAAGCTGTTTTTCTCCATGAGTCAGAGGAAGTGCTTCCATTACAAAGACAGATAATTTTTCTATCGCGATTAATTTGATATAATTTTAAAACATTATTTTAACAAATTTGTTAAAATATCTCCTTTAGCTCTAGATTCTCACACAAGCTACATTGCACCTGTAGCTGAAGGAGATAGTTAATTATTCATTCAAATACTAATTCCAATGTAGAAAATTCATTTTGCTGCATCTCCCATTTCTGATGTACACATTCTTGAAGAGCACAGAGACCCTAATGACTGTGCTGACTTTTGGTGTAATCTGAGCTATAGGAACCAAAAGTAGTTTTGGTTTTTGGGTTTTATATTACATGAAACAATAAAAAAAAAAAAAGGTCTTGTTTGGAAGCATTAATAGTCATCTTATTTCATGAAATTGGTTTTGCCTCTGATAGTATTGCAATGTGTGTAGAATAAGCATATGGTTACGTAATGGTTTCCTTAAGAGTCTTAAAGGTCAATTTCTGTAATCCAGCAATGGTTAGATCTGAAGGTCACTGGATTAAGGAGGTTCAACCTCTATCAAAAAAACCTGGAGTGACATAATACCACATTGTGAATGGAGTCTGGAGGAGGCATGCATCAATTTGGTTGAATTGGAAGCAAAGTTGTTTGTGGAAAACATCATTTCAATTGGCTCATTAAGTGAGAATGGGGTCATGAATGATGAAGATGTTTAGAAACTGCTAGTCACATCTTGAGTCTTAAAAGAACTGATTGGTTCATTACAAGTATTTCTCTGTCTTTTTGTTTCAGAAGAGGATTCACCAGTGAGAATTAGTGGTACTCAACCAACAGCATCACCAATATCACAGAAATTGTGGACCAGCTCATAGAATATGACCCTGATTATGAACAAAAATCTGGGACACAGCAAGATGATCTTAAAATAATTTCTTGATAAAAAGAAGAGAGAACTTAAGAAAAGACATGTTACTTTCAAACCCTAAAACTCAAACTTGTATATAGATTTAATCACTAGACATAATTTTTATTAGTTGAGATATTTTAGTTTAACATCATGCTTGGTTTCATCAGTTTCAGAAGTAAACAAATGGTGCTAAGTTGAAGACTGTACTTTCAATATTGAATAATGCCAAAAGTGAATAAGGAAGAAATACTCCCTATGAATGTTATTTGTCTTAAGATTAAAAAGCTGCAAAGATGTAACTATCAGAGAATAATAATAATGTACAACAAGGTTTATGAAAAAAAATTTAATAATAATTTGCAGTTATTATTGTTAAATTTTTTTCATAAATAGTAAAATTGGTTCTGAGAGGTAGAAAATAAATGCTGGGAGATGGGATGATCCAATTAGAATAATAATAACTGAATTATATCTTATTTATATTAGTGTATAATAAAATTGGTTTTATTACATGTTTTTGCATAATGTTGCAATTTCCAAGAACCTATTGATGACGTCAAGTGAGGACTTGCTGTATATTAAAATTTTTTATATGGAATTAATTATTGAGTATTTTTTTCTTTATTAAACTTTCCTCTTTTTATTTTTAAGATGTAGTTAGTTATTCATATGATGTTTGACTGATTAGAGATCAAATTGTCTGATGTGTTCACTTGATATTCTTCTGAATCATCTTAAATTAAATGAATACAGTTTGTTTTTAACTTGAGTTTAATATATGTAATATGATTATCTCTGTTACAATGTTGGTTTTTTCCAATATTATGTGTTACTTTTTTTAACTATAAGAAAATATTATACTTATTCATTTTGTTTTCTTAATTGTATTATAAAGAACCAAATTAACTTAATAATAAAAGTTGCTGCATGACAAGATTTTGAAAGCATTTTCATATTATTTGATATGACTTAAATAAATTAGTCTAAGCACAGATGTATGTATTTGATGATTAGCATATTCTAGACATATTACTTTTAAATTTCATTATTTTTGTAAATCTATATAAATTTATAATATGTATTTGTATAGTTATTAACATTTTTTGAATAATTTTTCTAAGAAGCATCAGTACAAATTATTAAAATAATTTAAAAGATTATTATTATATTTGATACTCAAAGAATCTGAAAGTAATTTTTTTTGTATTTCTGCTATAAAACTTGGCACAAGTAACCAAAGATTAAAGTGTATTTTTTATTTTGTTTGATTTAAGTTTTTTGGAGTTAGCTTATGCCAAATCATACATTATTTACTATAGGACACTATAGTTTTGTTAAAGATTAGTGTCTCATAGGTTTGCTATGGAGAGTGACAATACTGTTATTATTAACAATGCATTTATTTAGTGAAAATTTACTATGATTTACATTGAATATCTCTTCACTTATCATGCCTGTTTATTTCAACATGTACAAAGATAGAATAATAAATTACTTCACCTGTATTTAGTGGTTGCGTAATAGGTCACAACAAATTCTTTAGAACTGATGCTTACAACCAACTATTACAACTCAAATTGTAAAATTTCAATGTTATCAGTTGAATGATGTGACTTTTATGTTGATTCCATTGCACGGAATTTAACCAAGCAAATTTTTCTGAAGCTTTGGTTAATCTGAATTTAGGTTATTAGTTCCTAGTTTGTTCATAGGGATTGTACATCATCATTGTTATCTGGTAAGAAAAATCTTGATATGGATGGTAGGTGTGATCCATAAGGATGTTAGGCTTGAGTGAAAGTTACAGAATTTAGAGAATAAAACAATTAATATATGTATAAACAATGCTAAGCTCAATAATTAAAGCCAAACAATTGCTGGATTAGATTGGGCTATATTACTGCTGCTATTAATTAAATACCCAGTAATTTGGCCTAGAGGTAGACAATAGGTGCCATCTCTTAAAAAATTATTGGGTTGTTCGGAAAGTAATTTCGTTTTTTTTTTTTCAGTGGAAAAAAACGCAATATTTTTATAATAAATAAATATTTTGTTGAATTACGAGGGCTGTTCGGAAAGTTCGCGGCCTCAAATAGAACAACAAACAAAATAATGTTAAAACTTCTTTTATTTTTCATTGTAGTCTCCTTTGTTAACAATACACTTATTCCAGCGATGTTCTAGCTTTTTTATGCCATTACAATAGGTCGATTTGTCAAGGTGTGCAAAATATTTGTTTACTTCAGAGATGACTTTGTCATTTGAGTGGAATCTCTTTCCAACCAAGAATTATTTTAAATTTGGAAAAAGGTGGAAGTCACTGGGGGCCAAATCAGGTGAGTACGGTGAATGTGGAACTAATTGGAAGCTAAGTTCGTTTATTTTTTGTTCAGTGATTCTGGCATTATCGTGGTGAAACAGAACCTTCTTCTTCAAGTGTGGCCTCTTCGATTTCTTTCTTCAGTTTTTCCAAAAGTATACAGTAATAGACAGCATTGATGGNCAATATTGGGAATAAATTTGTGAGTAATTGGATGGTTAAGCGTGTTCCAATCATGTTGCCACTGCTGAAATAGGTCTTTCCAAAGCATATTCTTGATGGTTTTAATGGTAGGGCTATTATAGCAGATCCGGAGATTGTCGTCTTCACTGGCTGTCTTTGCAAGTATGTCGGCCCTCTCGTTACCAAGTGTGCCCTGATGGGCACAAGTCCAGCTGATGTGATAGATATTATTGGAGTTGTTAATGATGTCGTGGATACTGGCTGAGATAAGGTGAGAAGATTGACTATTGAGCAGAGCTATAGAGGGATTGACTGTCTGAGATGATGGACACTTTAGTATTGGTATAATTTGAGTCAGACCAGGCAAAGGCCATTTTGATTGCATACATTTCAGCCTGAAAGGCTGTGCAGCTGGCATCAAGCTTGAACTGCCCTGAGGCAGTCTCCACATTGTCCCGGTAGACCACATAGCTACTGCCCACATTAGAATTGGTCTTAGATCCATCTGTAAAGATTTGATTATCAGCATCATCAGGTCGCGAGAAGTTTAGTTTCTTAAGAGAAGCAGGGTGTTTAGTATCAGCGAATTGGACTGGTCGTTCTAACTCTTGATGATGTATTTGTTGATTATTAACATGGATGATATTGCCCCACTTTAACTGCCAGATTTTTTCTTGTAGTCGGATGTAACTGTCAATAGGTGCCTTCCTCGCAAGGATTTGAAGAGAAGGGTTTGGGGTTGTGGAGTAAGCTTTGGTAATATGCATTAAGGCAGTTCTTTGTGCGGCAATAAGTTTGCACTTGATGTGCACCTTGCGGACAGCCCACCCCCAGCTGCCGCAGGCGTATGTGATGATTGGGACAAAAATCTGGTTGTATATGGTATCCATGGCTTCCGAGTTCAATCCCCAACGTTGCCTTGCAATGACAGCAAAAGTATGAAAAATCCTGCCAGTCCGTGCGGTGATATACTCAGTATGGGCATTCCAGAGCAGCCTGTGATCCAGAACCACACCCAGGTACTTAATACATACATAGTACTCGTAGTACTCAATACATAGTACTCAATACATACAAGTACAGCACAGTATTTTCTGAGGAAACACTCATACTTATTTTTTTAAACCCCATTCCCGATAACCCGGCATTTTCACAAAGTCGGCCACCCTTCGGTCCACATTAGGTTGAGTTTTCGAGACTCTACTGTACTTATATACTATACTAATAATGTTTTTTTTTTTTTTTTTTTTTACTTTTTTCNTCCGATTTTTTCAGTTATCCAACCAACCTGAGTTCCCAATTGAGTCGGATAATCGATGCTCTACTGTAATTAAATTTATAATTGCCAGAAAATAGCCCAATCTTATATAGCAATTGGTGTGGTTTTATGGCAAATATTTTTGAAAGATTAATGATGTGAGCACTTCTTATAGTAGAGCTTAATTTGTAAATTGTAATTTTTGATACTATTTTATACACTTTCATTCTTACTCTTAGATTAATTTCAAAGTAGAAAATATTTTTAATTTTATATTTTTTAAATAAATGATCAAAAAATTGTTATAGTAAATTAAAATAAATTTGTTTTGAAAATTTTCCAAACTTTTTTGAAAATAAAGCCTAACATAAATGCTATTTAGTTATATTATTGGTATTATATAGCAATCTCAAATTGAAGTTATCAAGATCATGGATGAATATAATAGGAAAAAAGTATCTAGTGTATGAAATATATATTTATAAAGAATACAATATGTTTCAATTTCCCATTTTAACATGAGTCATCAGATGGCAAGGTTTACAATCAACAAAGAAGTTAGTCATAGCACAAATTCCATATATTGATATAAGAGTGAGTCAGCAGTTATATAAATGGCATAAATGTTTAACCTAACATTATCAGGATTTTTCTGCTTTCTCACACACATGGAAATTATGTATTAATATATGAAAATTGTATATAATTTAATTTTTTCTATATAATGAAATTATATAGAAAAAAATAAAAATACTGTATAAGCAATATCAAAATACATGGTTTCTATATTTCTAATTTTTTCTATTTAAAACTTACATACTTCAGGTTGATCAGAAACCAATATGAATTATCTCTTACTTTTTCAGAATTATTTTTAAGCAAATTTTCATAAAAGCTCAAAATGTAGTGAAATTAAAAAATTTAAAACAACTTATTTAAATGAAGATCTGTTTTTTGAAGACACATTCAGAAATAAAATAAAATAGATTTTTGTAAATAAAGTGAATTATTACTGTTGTTAAAATTTTACCGATACTGAAATTATCAGTAACTCTTAAATTGTACTTCTTAAGAACACTTTTCAATATGAAATTTTATTTAAAGATCAAATATTACTCTATATATATGTATGTAGTTTTGTATTTATTCTATTTAATTCTCTCCCGGAAAAATAAAAATAAGATGATATATTGATTTAAATGAAATAGATACATTTAGAATTTAATGGAAAATTATAGCATATGAAGTGTGTTTTAATATTTATCATATAATGATTAAAAATAATTGATAAGTTTTAGATTTTCCATACAGATAACAAAAATTCTTGCACTATTGTCATTATTATCTGTATGGAAATCTAAAACTTATCAATTATTTTTTTTTTTTAATCAAAATTTGGAAATTAAAATTTTCAAAAAAATATTCAAACTAATTACATACATTTTGTTAAATAATAAGTATAAATTAACAAAAAAATTTGAAATGACTAAATCCTCCTTCAGAAAAAAATTATAAAAGATAGTCGTTTTCTAGGAAGATATGGTTGACAGTTTTACTTGTTTCCAACAAAAACTATCAGATTTTTACCATTATTTTTATGCTAATTATAGAAATCAATTATTTGAACAGCTGTGCCATTCGATGAATGCAGAGTTATTATCTTATGATAATCAGAGCATTTTCATACTGATATAATAAATTTGCCCAGATATTTTTAAATTTTAATTAAATGAGTCTAAAAATAATCTTATTTTTAAATTTATTATGAGATAGTCAATTTTTTGGCATAAGGTTTTAGTGCACAATGGTCTATCTCTTGCAGAACTTTTATTAGTCATTCATTTTTATATTTATTTTAAAAGTAATTTAACAAATCTGACAGTTTTGGTTTATTTGTCTGACTAATAACTTAATTAGTTTTGTTGAATTTTTATATGTATATTAATAAGAATGCATGATTTATTTTTCATATTTTTGATAGAGCATTATCATTCAGAAATATTTACAGATGGATAAACATAATGGTCTGCATTATTAATGCCAGAAAAACAGATTAAATTGTAATATAAAAACAAAATTATTTATTTTAGATTAAGGCAAATTATACAATAAGGATGGTATGATTATGAAGTTAGCTGATTAATGATGAACAATTAATTAGGATTGTATAATCATCTAATTGTACAATTAATTATTAACCAATCATTGTCAGATGTTTTTAAAAATGTGTGTTATAAAATTTCAATTTTTAAAAAAATTTTTATATAGCTCTTTTTAATTTTAACTTTTTATAACAATAGTTTAACTTAGTATCTGTTAATTACATATATAAATATTTATTTATTTACAGTTTAAAGTTGTATGAAAATATTGAAAAATAAATTACATAAATTATCTTCAATCAAGTTTGGTCACTACTATAAATTTTAATAGGTGAACAGCATGATCACAACACTAGAACAAAAAAAGAAATTATTATGATTTTAAATTAACATAAATAAAAGTGACCCAGAGTTTCTTTATCATCATCCTGTCCACATTGCATTTTAGCAAATCTGCTTGCTTCGTATGCAAAATACTAGGAAGAATTGTATGGTTGGCTATGTAATTGACTTAAAACTAATGCAACTGGCACATAACAATTATATTCATAAGCTAAACAGGATTCTTAAATTAAAAATGCTTGGGTACTACATACACTTCTTTTCTCTGCTCCCTTAATTTCTCCAGCATGTTACCTCTTGTTCTCAGATAATCAGTATAACTAATCTAATTATCCATAAAAACTGCAGTTGCCAAAACCTATCATTATCTGGTTTTGACAGTTCAAAACCAGATAATTGGCAACTGAACTGTCTGGTTCTGAGGGTCTTGTTCAGTGTCCTATTGAGAGGTCAAACCAAATGCTGGACAGTTTCATCCAAAGTTGCATTATAATTTTCTAATAACTTAGTTTACTATGATAATTTTGATTATACTATTTCTGTCTAAGTTTCTTGACATTGATTCAAGATAATGTTTCATTATATTTTTTAATGTAGAACATAGATTATATGCTTTATTGTTGATTCTATATTGATGCCATTCTAAGCAATAGACAATTTAATATTAATTAAACACTTAATAAATTTAATATTTCTGGTGATTGTGTTTTTCTAATAGTAATTGATAAATTAATTGACTTATATCACAATCACTTTCACAGATCAGACATTTTTTTAGTACAATCAATGTATTTAACAAAGTAATATGAAATAATTGGCAACATAACAATCTACTTATTTAAAAATGGAAAATGTCTTTCAAAAATAGTAGACTGCATTGAAAATTAATCTGTCAGATATAATTGCCTATGAATGACAACAGAAGCTTATTCCTTAAAAATATATATTGAAAAATTTATTAGTACTGTAATAAAACATTTTCAGTTTAAATTAAAATTTCAGACAAAGTACAGATACAAAAAGCTAGCATTTTTTAACAAAACTGGATGTGTTGCCTTGATTATTCTGAATTATCATTATTAATAAAGTTATTATTTTATAATGTTTATTACTTTTTAAATTAAAAGTTATTAAATTATGTTTTTCCAATGGGATGATTATTTACCAATTGCTCCTATTATTGAGAATTAATTATCACTTTATTGTATAATAGAGATATAACAATTAATCGTTTGCTAAGTTGTTAATTGAACTAATTGGCTTCTCCACTGATTAATTGGAGGAGGATCCAATTAGTATTATCAACAATTAGCAAACAATTAATTAGTATATATCTATTATACACTAACGATTTATAAAAATTAACAAAGCGTCAATACTATATTTTGTGAAAGCATTTACTTTAATATAAAAGTGCATGCAGTTTGCACTTTGTATGATTCTAATATGCATGAATTTCAGTTACCACATTTTAGTTCAGTAGCACTTGTCTTTCAACAAGAAGGTTCAAATTTCAGTTACCACATTATATTAATTGTGATTAATTGAATACAGTACAAACTTTCCTTCTAGCCCTTCAATCTACCACAAACACTGAACCAATTTACGGTGTGGAACAATTGACTAATCATAAAAAACAAACGTTTTTGAACCCCTTCTGGGCTCTTCATCAGGTTTTAGCTCGTAAAATTCAATTGACGAATGTTGTTCAAATAATTTCATTAAATTATTTGAACAAATAAAGTTCGTTAAATAAGTCCTTCAATCTACAAGTTACTAAATAACAGATATACATGATGTTCAGTGAATATAAGATATGGCAGAAAAACCTGACTTTTTCAAATGTACATAAAGTAGCAAAATTTAATGCCAAATGTAACTTTCTGTAATAGAACTGATAAACAGAAAAATTTCTAGGACTATATCCTGTTGTATTTAGCTTAAAGATTGTTATGGAAGGTTTGTATCTTGTCTCCCAAAGATCATAAATCTAACAAATCCTGAAAATGAAAATGTTTTTACTACCAGAATTAACCATAAGAATTATGAGCTATTGACTAATTTTGATCCTATATTAAAGGCTTTTCTATGTACAGTACCTTCACCATGGACCCCAAAATATGTACTTATTGGTCCTACAACTGTCGATGTTTTCAACACACTAATTTTATTGTCATTAATATTATCAAAGAGAAAAGAAAAAATCAATTTCAAGTGGAGGATTAATTCTACTGCCTTATTACAGAAAAGTTTTCATACTAGATATTAGGCAGTATCAATAAAGAATACTATTAGAAATGATCCAAGTGCATAGCTTGATTTTAAAAATTTTTTGTAGATAATCTTTACTTTGTAATGGTAGAATTATCCTCTAAAAATTATTTTTTGGATTTGGAAAAAAAACAATAACTTCAGAGTCATTAAAGAAGATATGTAAGAGTAAATATAACAGTGTCAATTGATGGTTTCACAATAATCAAATTACCAATTAGATAACCATTCAGCTGTTGCATGATGTTTTTCACCTGGGGTTAAATAGTTACGTTTCTCCTAATTTTGAATCTCATAAATTTTCTCAACATAAACAACTTATCATTTAGAATTGTATTATATATATATTGATATATATTGCAATGAGTTTCACTATAACATTAAAGTACTGTAAATGAATATTAAATGTTTCAGAAAGAATTATACTGGTTTCTGAAGCTTTAATGGTTACTATGAAAATGGTAATATAACTTAAAAGTGCACATGTATATTAACTGAACAGCCAAGAATTCTACTTCCTCTTCATTTAACATGGTAGAATCAAGAATATTTCTTAAATGATAAACATTTAAAGGAAAAGTAAGGACATATAATGAATAAATGATATAAAATTTCAAAACATACATTGTGATTCAGGATGATAATCGGATTTGATGCTCCTGATTGCAGTTTTATACAAGGAAACACTGATTATTGCAGTTTTGATTAATGTTGTTCTTGAGTAATTGTGTGTGGTAATTTAATAGTAAAATTCAAATTATTGCTCCAAGCATTTAAATTATTGCACTCTTTTGCAACAAATAAGTTTTCATTTGAGGCAAAAATCTGCAAAATATGAAATGTTGGATTCATGTGTATTAACAATTTCACATTTTAACATTCACTCCAACTTATTTTTCACTTAACACATGCATAATCCAAACAGCATTTTTTGCAACCATTCCAAGACGACGAAAAGCTTTAACAATGCATATTTACAATACATTGAAATTTATTGCAAGCTCCCATGTAGTTATTCAAGGAATTTTTGGGATTATACCTGTAACATTTCTTCATCAACATCACTTCAAA
This sequence comes from Centruroides sculpturatus, assembly GCF_000671375.1. Taxonomy (NCBI): domain Eukaryota; kingdom Metazoa; phylum Arthropoda; class Arachnida; order Scorpiones; family Buthidae; genus Centruroides; species Centruroides sculpturatus. The sequence continues at coordinate 403,672 of NW_019385577.1, forward strand.
ATATATTGCTTGGATGCCCAGTATATTTTGAATTATTTAGATCAAAAATTTTTGTGTTTGAGATTAAATTTGAACTGACAACAGCAAAATACAATTAATTTTGATACATAAATTCTTGGTTTTAAAATTTTCATAATTTTAGGTAATGCTTCTGGTCATCCAACAAAATCTAATAATTTATGTCAAAACATTAAGGTCAGTTTTTTTTATCTTTCAATGTGTCTTTGTTACCTTACCCATGAAACAGGTAGTTTTTTTACATTTAAAGCATATTATTACCTGCATAAGACTTAATCAGACAATTGAGAAAACAATAGGAGAAGAATTTTTGATAGAATTTAGGGAAAAATTTTAACATAAAAAAATGCTTTTGAAAACATTTTCCATGCTTCTTGAAGCGTGGAAAGAAGTTCCAGTACTAACATGAAAACTGTTGGCTAAAACTTACTCTTGAATATGAAAATGATTTGAATCTGAAATTAATGGTACTCTGGAATAAATTATGCAACTTATATAAGATCTAGGATTAATTGAAATATGCAAGGAAGATGTTCAAGAATTAATCAGGTCCCATGGTGATGATCTTACTGGTGAAAAGTTAATCTGGATGCAGAATGATCATACAAAGCTCAGGTGATAGCATTGGAGATGAAATTAAACAACAATAAGGAATTCACATTTAAAGAACTTGAAATGTTTCATGTTTGTGAATCTCTTAAACCAAAAAAATAGTGAATGGTGATCTTAATGTTGAACATTCAATGAAAGTGTGCTGAGAAGTAGAAAATGCCCATTTGCTGTTACTGAATCATGTACCAAAAGAAATTTTTGAAGCAAAAATTTGCCTACATTATTTTTCCAAAAAATAATAATAATAATAATAATAATAATTCATCTGATTTTTTTTTTCAAAAAATGATAACGTTTTAAATTTAAAAGCTGCATTTAATTTATTATCTCCTTCCTTTAAAGTGCATACATAAATATCTAGAGTAATATTTAAAGTTTTAATCATAAATTTGAAAAATTCTTGGCAATAATTTCCTATTTTGCATATGTTGTTATTATTGATTATCACAGTTTTGATTATTGTGGTGGTTTTTCTGGCAACATTAATCACAATAACCAGGACTTTTCTCTATTATCATATTGTATATAGTGTTTGATAAAACTAACAAGAAGTCTAATTAGCAAGAAATTCTTGTTTTATCAGAGCATATTTTCCACTTTTGAGTATTAATAATATGGTAATACTTTATTATAATAATTTATAACACTAGATACATTGTGTTTAGTTCTTGTTGAAATTTGAATATTGTATTCAGAAAATTTGATTTTGGTGTGATCCAGGTTCTAAACACATTTTCTACCTGAGTTTTGATTTCTTTAAGTGTAAATTATGAATAGAAATTCATTTAACATTCATGTAAGCTGTTAAATACCAGAGAAGTCCATTTCTCTCAGATGTAATAACTTTTAACTTAAAAAGGCTTTAATTTTAACGATTTACACATTTATCAGCATTTTTATTATTTCCAGGACTGTGTTGGAAAATGGCCTCTTCCAGCACAGACTTTGAAATGATAAAAAATGTAAGTTGTTAAAATTAAAGCCTTTTTAGATTAAAAATACCATTTATTTACTATTCAAAAGTACAATATATAATTACCATATATATGCATAATAATTAGTGATGTAACGAATATTCGGTTACTATTCGGTATTCGGCCTATTTTTCACTATTCGGCCGAATACCGAATATTTAATCACTATTCGGCCGAATANATCTGCTAACACCAAATCGTAAACTTTGTTGATATTTTTTTTCAGTGACAGCAGTTGACGGCCGTCCGCTGCGAGGGTCATGTTTCACACTCTCTCTGCCAGATTTAAAAAGGGCTGTCCATTTTTTCACAGTGGTTTACGAAGGAGCAGACTCTCCCAAAACTTCATCCATGTCAGCTTTGATTTGAGATGCGATCAACCCTTTTTTCGTCAGGTATTTTATGACCGCACGAGTCTCCGTCTTCTCTATTTTTGATAAAGCATGTACACATTGACTATCTGCTAAGCTGTCGTGGCAAAACTTTACTACAAATCAAGCGGAAATTGGTATCGTATCTTTAGCAAGGATGGCTGAATTATTCCCGCCAAAAATTAAATTGATTGCAGCGCCGCATATAGGCAAAACCGCAAACTTTTCGAACAGCCCTCGTATTTATTGACCATTTTGTTGAAATATTTGTTGTCATCGTTTCTGGTAATAGCACGATTTCATATTCATAAAAGTTTTGATCATTGCTTACAAAAAACCAATTCAAGTGATTTTTAACATTGTCACACCGACCATTTCAAGTAAATGTCTTACAGTAAAAAAAAAAATTTGCATAGACCGGAACAAGTAATAATCTGAGTGTGCTCAGTCTGGCGAATATGGTCGGTGTGATAGCAGGTCCCATCTAAGTTATAACAGTTTCTGACAAGTTACCAAACTTGTGTGAAATTTGACATTATTGTGATAAAACACTAGAGCTGTTTTTTATCAATTCCGGCCAGCTTTTTCTGTTTGATGATATTTCGCAATTTGTTTACTCGAATGCAGTACACTTTCGAATCAATTGTTAAATTGTCTGGTAAAAGCTCCAAAAAAAAATTTCCTTAATATCCCACCAAATAGAGCATTTCTCTTTAAGAACTTGTGATATTCATATATCGAGCTTTGAAACGAACCAATTTGTTTCAAGTAATCATAAACAGTTCAATTTGACAAATTTAATCTCTTAGTGATTTCACGTGTTGTTATTCGGCAGTTTGCTTCAATCGGTACCTTTTATTTTGTTTTCATTGGCTTCAATTGGCCATCCATAACGTGGTGCATTTTCAATACTGAAATTGCGAGAACAAAATTTTGTAAACCAGTTTTGGCACTGTCGTTCTGTCAACAGATCTCTACCATACATGTCACATGACTTTTTTCTCGCTTGAACGGCATTTTTATTTTTTTGGTAATAAAAAAGCAAAATATGTCAAATGCTGCTTTCGATCTTCCATATTTGATGAGACACAAAAATTGAACAATTGCACAAAATCAAACAAAATTTTTTATAAATAAGCCTAAAATGCTAGCTGTCAAAATATATAATGATAATACAGTTTAGAACAGCGCTGTCCAACTTATCATAGCCCGCGAGCCATATTTTCTTCACCAAACATTTCGGGGGCCAAGAAGGTTGATAAACCACAAGACATTTGCATAGTGCTACGGTTCAGTAAGCACTAATTGGTCAGCGAGTCCGATGTTGACGCTATAAAAAGGCGACAGTTCGACACACCGGATATACGTCACTCTCGTCTAAGTTCGACTTGGGAATTTTTTTGTTCAATAATAAATGTGAATTCTTCTTCCTGGAAAAAATAAGACATTCCCTGAAAATAAGACCTAGCGCATTTTTCAGAGCAAAAATTAATATAAGACACTGTCTTATTTTCGGGGAAACACGGTAGTAAAATAATTTTAATATTAATAATAATAATTTAGTAACAAATTTATTCATAGTAAAATGTACTCGCGGGCCGCCAGTTGGACAGCGCTGGTTTAGAATAAAAATGGTGGGAAAAATATGACTAATTCGTAAGTGGTAAAAAAACGAAATTACTTTCCGAACAACCCAATATTAGTTATAAATATTAAATTTAATAACTAATTTCGAAGGTTCTGGAAGAAAGTTGCAGGTTTGAGTCATACTTCGAATCAATTCTTTTCTTCCAGAATCTTCTAAATTAATTAATAAATATTAATTTAATTTTAATTATTAAATTTAATAAATGATGGTGCCTAACACCTACCTCTAGTCCAAATTACTTAGCATTTAATTATTAATAGTAACAGTAATATAGCCTGATCTAATCCTGCAATAATTTTGGCTTTAATGTAAAACAATTAAAATATAACAAAATAAATCATATGTGCATTAAAAATTTTGGATCTTACAAACTATAGGCCTGAAAAGAAATGGCCCTTTTAATTTTTTTGAGCTTTGGTATCACAAGGAGCAGGCTCATATAGAAATAAAAAAAAAGCAGTTGAAGATCTAATCAACTACTGTAACTCTGGTTTGAGATGAAAATTTCCTTGGATGACATAAGTGCAAAAATAGTTAGCCATAGTGGCAAATACTTGTGGAAAGACTATTTTCAAAGGTGGATATGTCTTAAAGGCAAAAATAGACTATTGGAAAAACAGTTTGAAAGCTGGTTTTTTTAGTGGTGATGCTGAGAACTGGTCTTAATTTTACTACAGTTTGTTGTATTGTCAGTTTGTAATTTATAAATTATTATTCAGGATTTATTAACCATTCTGCAATGATTGACGGATATACCTGTCAAGGGCAATCACGTGGCACTGGAGAACGATGTCGATATCCGCAAAAAATTACCATGAAAAAAATTCACATAAAAAGGAATTATGTGACGACAGAGTTTTTTTTTCTTTACTAGATGTAACTGTTTAAAATTTTTTTCCTGAAACGGAAACGAGAAAAATGTGTGGGAAAATTCTTAAAAAATTTCCCACATTTTATTCTCCACTACATCATGATAGTGCCATATCTGACTAACCCTCTCTACAAAGGTTAAATTCATTTTTATTTGATTTCTAGTTTTCTTTGTGAAAAATCTAAACAATCAATTCTATCCTTTTCACCGTGGTATCAATTCTTTTATAGAATTCCTAAGCAAGTCATTCTAAAGTAAAAATTGAAAGGAGGAAAGTTCTCAAAATCAACTCTAAATTAGATAATGTTGTTTTTATTTTGGAACACTAAATAAGCAAGATTTATACTTAAATTTAAAATTTAATTTGTAGGCGTTGAAAACAATGAATGTGATCCTAGTAACTATGCAATGATATAAAAGAATCAATTAAGTGAATATAAGCATAAATTATTGGAAAGTGGACTTGAACTGCAACAGAAGAAATTATAGACAAGTTTGAAATAAAACAAAGAAGTGTAAGCACCCAAAATCCCAGATTAAGTCTATGACAGAATTTTCCTGTGATATTCCTCAAGGACACGATCTGGTCAGGATTCCAAATAGTTTGACATTCACTGACCTGGAGTTGATGTCCATACCAAATTTGAGGTTCATATTAAAAGTGGTTTTAGAGGAATTTATTTAAATCCAATGACATTTGAGTTTAAAGTAAATGAGCTTCACTTGTTTCATTCACTCAACTAAGCTGAGTGAATTTCATAAACCAGTTATTTTTAGCAGACAAGTATTGATATACTAATATCCTGCTGAGTAACTCTGATGATCTATCACATTTCAACATTATAATGTTGTAAGTGATGTCATCATCAGCAGATTTCATTTTATGAGGTGATTAAGAGTAAATATAACAAACCAATTTTCTATCTCTCAATGATTTACACCTATGTTTCTAAGTTTGAACATCAGTTTATTTCAGATTTTGTTATAAAAAAATAAAGTTTGTCCACATATATTGTTTTGTAATTATTTGATTAGTTGTATATAGGGTTTCTCAAATGGGATCCCAGCTGTTTTTTTAACCCGGGAAATTTTTCTTATCCTGAGAAATACCACAAATTTCTTAAAAATTCACTTTTTTTCTTATTTTGTGTTAAGGTTGAGGAATTTTGCAAATAGAAAGCATAATTAACTCATTCACTGTCAGAATACATTTGTAGTTATTAATTTTAAACCTACCTATTAGTTTTTTTTTTAAATTTTTGCTCGTTATGGCATGTCACAAATGGTCAATAATCAATATGTAGCCTATTTGTGACAGGACTCTGAAAATTCTTTACGTGTCAGAACCCGTAATATATGGAATAATTGTGCTTATGCTGTCTTAATTTTTAACCATGCCCAGTAGCTTCAATAAATGTGTAACGCCAGATTGTGCAAATTGGGCAAGGATACAAATGAGTATGAAGTTTTTCTTCATAAACCTGATTATTAAAGCCAAATGAATTGCCGAATTATCGAGCTATAAGCTTGATGCCGCTATTAAAGCAGCTGAGGTAGACAAATCAAGAATACTAGAGAGCAAAAGAAGTACAGTGGTACCTTGATATATGTCTGCTTTAGAATACATCCAATTTGGAATACGTCCTGTTTGGACGAGACAAATTTTGCTCGGTACACTACTTAATTCAACTATACACGCCATCTATGAACAAGTAGCACTATCAGTGTATTAGACCAGACTAGACGTTGGCAGTGCCATGGTTTATAACTTTGTTAAATTTCTTCTGATTTTAAATTTTAAGTAAAATTTTATTATTTTTATTAATCATGAATTGCAAAAAGGCAAATGAAAAGCAACAGAAAACTAAAAAAATGACAAGAATTACAATGGAACTGAAAAAAAGAGATGGTTGAGAAATATGAAGGTGGCATGCGTGTTTGAGATTTAACTGTTGCATACCATATTCTGAGAATGACGATATCGACAATCATAAAAAATAAGACATTATTAAATCTGCTAACGTTGTGAAAGGGGTTAACTAATAAACCATTTTCGAAAACTGGTGCAACTGCAATCTTGACTAGAAACAAAAAATTTGTTCTATTCGCACTGATTGCAAGTGTGCATCCAATCAGCAAATGCCTTTGTGCCACATCATACAGTAGCAACATTGAAAATAGTTCATTATCATGGCAGAAAGTAAGAGGATTGGTACTTTTATAGAATCAAGATTGATTGAGCTTATTCAGGCTCATGAATATCTGTGGGATTTTAATTCTTTGCTTTATCGAAGATTTTCTCTTTGTATATTCTTGCCAGCTCTAACAAAATTATCGCCTTTTTCTTTTATTCATTGCAGAAAAGCAACTGCTTGTCATTTTAATAAGAAAAGTGGCTAAAATTCCATAAATTCTCTGAAGTAGAACATAAACTGTTGGTAAACTTACGAAAGTAGTCAAAAGCTACTGTAATTTTACCTGTTCATTATAAGGTCACATGTTTTCAAGTTGCAATGCCAATGAACATTGTGACCATGACAAGAGGCGTGCAACTTGTGCTTGTTGCGGTCCTCTGCACTGTTGGAAATTTATAGGTGTGACCACTGCTTTGGTTATATTAAAGAAGTATTTGACAGTTTTGATAGTATATACATTTTATAATGTATTAATACATTGGAAAAGTAGAGCAATCTTTCCATTGTTTTAAAAACCTGTTTCATAACATTAATTGTAGTTTTTTCAGTAGATTTAAAATATTTTGAAAAGAAAATTATTATATTAATCTTATAAATATTACAATGTACAGTCGACCCCCCTATAACGCGGTAGATATGTTCCACTTTATCAGAATTTCATGTTGTAGTAATCCTTAAATACATGAGCCAATCACAGCCCGGCACGTGTGCAGTTTACAGACTACGGCTGTTTGAAAGGTTTTCTTCCATAAAATTAATCGATTCTAGAGTAATTTGACTCAACGTTTCCAAAACATGTATAATTTTTTGGAAATAATCTGTATAAACCTAGCTATAAACAAAAAATTGTAGGATTACCTACCGAGTGTGCACAATTCAATGACGCCATTGCTTAAGCTTGTTTTAGTCGCAGAGCAGTGCACCAAACGGCAGGTGCGATTTCTGATAAGTTATTTTTCTGCGAAAAATTCGTTGAACTTTGGAGACATCATTAATAGAAATAATTTTTATGGCCGTTGACTAAGAAATGTATAAAATTATAGTACTGTATTAGACTTACAGTACCTAATTTATATACTGTACAGATGATAGTAAACTGAACTTACCTGCCTAAACTCTCTGTAGTGTGTAAATAGTTTGGCTGCTCGTCCACTATTGGTCCAGATTCGACCAATCCTGTCGCAACAGGAGTCTGCGATGACGTTTTACCGCATTTTATGAGTCTCTTTTAGTGTCTTTATACGAATATGGTCGCAACTTTTTTGCTCATCCTCATTATATGAACCTGCGTTATATGGGGGTCGACTGTATATTAAAATTACTATAATTTTAAAAGGTTTATTAAATAATTTAATGACAAATGGGGAAATTGCTTTGTATTTCATTTTTTCATATAATTTTTCAATGAAACTTTTCAATTGTTTAGAACTTTTTTATGTAGGAATAGTTAAATGATGAAAATTTGTGTGATTAATTTGGTTTAATTTCAACAATTGTAATATAAAAAATAAATGCTTCCAAGTTTTGTAACTGATTAAGTAGCATATATTGTATTCTTGCATGATTTTAAAAAGAACTAAAGTACAGTATAATTTCTATAAATACTTTAGTGTGTTGTACTTGTACTTCATAAAACAAAAATATATGCACAATGTAGTACTACACAGTACATCTGTTAACTGGTTGGTTGTTTTCATAGCTTTTTTTTTGTAACTATTGTTACAAATGAAGCAACATCTGCATTTTTGAAGGCTTATATAAATACTGCTTACAAAGGGTTAAATATAGATAAATTACTATTTATATATGTTTTTAATTCATTTGTTTTTTTAGTCTTACTTGAGCAAAAAATTTAAGAGAAAAAAATCACTCCTAACAATAAAATCCTTGCTTTTGTATTCTCACTTGTCATCTATCAGGATACACAAAAATGTGTTTTAATTGTAGTGAATATAATGNTGACAAAGTCATCTCTGAAGTAAACGAGTATTTTGCACACCTTGACAAATCGACCTATTGTAATGGCATAAAAAAGCTAGAACATCGCTGGAATAAGTGCATTGCTAACAAAGGAGACTACATTGAAAAATAAAAAAAGTTTTAACATTATTTTGTTTGTTGTTCTATTTGAGGCCGCAAACTTTCTGAACAGCCCTCGTATGTGCAAGTAACGTACAAAAATGATACTAGACTTCTACCCATGACTGTATAAGATTATTCTTAAGTACTTTAATTCATTTGTCTGTCTTATACCTTATAAATACTGCTAAAGTGCACTAGATATAAGATATGAACAAAATTACCATGCATGTTATGTCATTTTTCAGTTTTTTTAATTCAACTACAGTTAGTTTTTTCAGTAGCATAGAGTTTCCCAAAAGTTTATAAACACCATAAATGTACTGTTATAAAGAACATAAAAGGAAAACTGCCTTAGATTCAAAAAGTTTATTAAAGAACATTGAGTAGCATGTGGCAAAGAAATATACTGATAAAAGACAAATTCAATGTGCACTAGAGTTATATGAAAAAAGTAAAGGAAGGAATGCCCTAAAAATATGTAGAGCTAGAATGCACAAATTTCAAATGAACCCGGTGTACTCAGTACCCCGTTTTTCGCATTTCTCAAGGCTTTTGACACTCCAGGAGCCCAAAATGTAAAAAAAAGAAACTCTCACAATACAGTTATTCTGTTCGGAATATCAGCGTCTATTTTACATTATATCTCATGGCTAGATTAACCCAAAATTTTGAAATTTGGCAGGATTATTTTTAAGTACGAAGCATCAATGTTAAATTTTGTTAGTTAAAGATCAAAGGGGTGCGGGGAGATATAAGGGTCATGTATTATATCTGGAGTGTGGTCAGACTTGACAATGAAAGTTTCACTCGTTATTAGCATTTACAATTTCTTTTAATTTAATTAAAAATTCACTCCTACCTCAAAATAAGCCTTTTGCCTTTTTATAGCAAAAACAATTATTTTTAAATAACTCATAACAGATGGCGCTACATGTAACTTTAAGTTAGGAGTCGAAAAATTGCAAGTGCGCCAGTTCTTGCCGTTTTTCGTTGTTTAACTTATGGTATAATAAAATATTCCTTGATTAGGAAACATGTAGACATTTTAATCAAAAAAATAAATTTTTTAGATTATTATATAATTAATCTAATAATAAACATGTTGAATTACAGTTTTGAATAAAATGTTTGTTAATTCATTATTATTATTTTAAATGTGTTTGGCTGCGAAGTTTTTATGGCTTCTGATTGGTTTTTGTTGAGAGAATTTTTCTATAAAAGCGTTGATGACTTAGCGGTTCTGTCTTTTATTCATTTATGTATATAATAAAAAATATTTGCGTTTTAACGTTTCTTTGGAAATTAATTCGTTAATAAAATATTTTTTATCGGATATTTTCTTAGTTCTGATATTTAATTAGACGTAATTGCAGTAATTTTCTTATTTGATAAAACGGAATAGATGAAGTAGTTAAATACTGTTTTTTTTAATTGTTATTAAATTACGATGATTCAAACAACAATTTCAATTTCTCCTAAAATATTGACTTTTTTTTGAACAAATGAATTAAACTCTTATTTACGATTAATGTTAAAAAAATAAGTAATTGTTTGCAAAGTATTTTTGTTCGTTCTGAAAATTAATATTCTTTCATTCATATCAAATTCCAATAATCTGACGAAATTGTATTGTTGAAGTTATTTTTTTTTATTTAAGTAATAAAAAAAAGTAAACATTCTGTCATTGTCTACTTGCAATTAAAAGTTTCATTATTAATTATTTCATTGGTTAACATATTGAACAGATAACTATTAAAATAATTTATTAATATTAATTTAAAGAAGTTTTTTTGTTTTGTTATTGTATCTGCTTCAAAATTATAAGTAGCGAATAAAACAAATCCCTGGTATAAACAGTCAAAATCCAAAATAGAATTTTCATAATTTAATTTGTGTTAACTACTGTAATAAATATCCAACAAATTTTAAAACTAAAAGTAACTCAAATGTGAATTTTTGTATCTAACGTTAACAGTTTCAGTTTGTCACTTCGAAATGTCAGGTTAATAGATGATATTCGAAAACATGTTTGTCATGCGTATCAAATTAATGATTATTGGCTTCTAATTAAAAATCGATTACCTAGACAATTTATTAATTTATCGTTTCGATCTGAAGGCCGAAACTTTCGATAGACATTAAGAATTATTGTTAGCGTCCACAGTAATAAAGTTCTTGCATTCAAATACTGAATTTTTATTGATGGAAGTTGAGTCGAATATTAAGGAGTACACTTATAAACATTCGTTTTTAAAACACATTTCATTTATTAGTAGTTGTTAATTATTATTATAGCATGAATTTATCAGATTTGAAATTGAGAAAATATTTAAACTGCTAATTTTTTATGAACTTAAGTTATTATTTTTAATGAACTGATAGAAGGAAAATTTTTAAAGAATATTTTTATTTCGTTTTGAATCGGTTGTTCGAATGTTAGAAACAGCTGAGAAACTATTCTGGATTTTTGGAAAAATCTTGCTATTTAAAACTGTGGAATATATCATTAAAATATTATATAATCTTGTTAATTTTAAAAGAAATATTTAAAAAAAAGAATTATGAGAGGCGAGTAGGTACGCCAGAAATCCTACGAAATATTTAGCAGTACTGTACTATCTCGGGAACGATCAACGAACATACGCTGATTATGCGAAATGAAGTTCTAAATAACATGTTAGACTTAATGCTTCCAAGAATATACATTTCGTAGAAACGTTATAGCATATAAGTATTATAGTTTAGGCGTTTATATGTTTAATAATAATTTTAATGTGAAAATTCTGAATTCTTTAAATACAGTATATTTCTTTTCGAATTCTGCTGCCATCTGGTGAAATTAATGTGAAACATGTTATATAAAATTTATTTTTAAACCTATAGAATTTTTTTAAAAGTAATGTTTTCATTGAACACTACTGAAGTATGTTAATAAATGAATGAATTTTTTTTTGCATAATGGGGATTTAATATTTACGACCTTGAAAAAGAGTATTGCCCTTTAGAGATCTTGGAACAGGCAGTTTTATTTGGCTCATCTCCGGTTTTCTTATTTGCTCCGACTTTGTTTCTTGTCTAATTGTGTATGAAAAACAGTGATCTCGGTGTTAACATTCGATTCGCGTAGTTGAACATGTGTTATCATCAGCTCATGTTCCCTGTTAGCTGGTTAGAAAAGGAAATTTATACAAAGTAATTACGAATACAGTAATACCTCGACTTACGCTACTCCGACTTACGCGATTTTCAAATTTCGTCGATTCGTCTTTTGTTTGAGCTCCACGCAACTCTTGATTACTCACTCCCCCCACACTATTGTTCAGCTTACATGTTCGGATGTGTCGCGCAGAATCGACATATAGCTACTATTTATTTTGTGTTATTTATTTCTGTGTTTGTTATATCTACGCATTGAGAGAGACTATGTGGTGATTTCTTGTAACCGTGAACGAATCAAAAGACGATATAAGATTAATTAACGAGAACATTTATTAGCTTACATACATCCGACTTGGATTTTACACAAATTGCGAAATTATACCCCGACTTACGCGGTTATCGCTCGCTCCCACCTATCGCGTAAGTTCGGGGTATTACTGTACGTCACGTTTGGAACGTTCGTTATTTATTCGAACTATTTTTCTACGAAATCCAAGAAATTGTACTTTATATAAATTACATAGTAGCTAAAAGCAAAATCACACAGCTAAAACAATTATACCTCCATTTGAATTGATAAAGTGAAAAAATATATATATAAAAGGAATGCAAGAGTAAGAGATATGGGTGATGTATAACATAATTACATAATATTTTAATCTATTTTTAAATATTTAAATAGAAGACCAATCAGGAATGTAATTTTTATATAAAAATAAATGCATTTTAAAAATATAAACCAGTTTTTACTTAGATGCTGATTCTGAACTCGAAATAATGATGGAATGTAGTAGAATAGAGTTAACTGTATAGTTAAATGTGCAATGATTCTGCATTATTGTACTTCATTTATACATTTATATATATAATTTGATGATGGTTCGTTAGACCAGTATTTGTCCCAATTAACTGAAATTTCATAATTCTTAATATTGTATCGATTAAACAAGGATAGTTTAATTTAGTGTTGCGTAAAAGTATAGTTATAAAAAAAAATAAATGCTGAAACAAAGTTCCGTTTGATCTGTTAATAAAAAAACCTTTAATCGTTTAAAATATTTTCGGCTATAATGTTACACAAGGAAGTCATTATTTGTATCATTGCTACGTAAATATTTCTTCATTTGGAAGTTTTATATTATTAAATATATACTTTGATAGTCGTTTTAACTTTAGCTGTTATATGTATATCATTTGATCCTGTTTTATTGCGAAAAAACAATTTTAGTGTTAACACAGTATAATATATAACTATTTTTTTTTAATACAGACATTTTCAAGATGGATTTAAATGCAATTCAGAGGTAGTTTCATACTTAATTAAAGCATAACATTATGAACAGGAAATAATATTTTCAGAAATTATTATAGATATACTTTATTAGTAGTTTAAATACTTTTTTTATTTTCATTCGAAAGTAAATTTCCATATATATTTTTCTGCACTATTAGAACTTAAGTAAAACTGATTTGATTTGATTATTAGAGATTTACCTAATGTAACCAGTTTTTTAAAATTATACTACGCTTTCATTTCGAAAATAGTACAAGAAAAACTCAAACAACTTGTATGCATAAATTTACTGTTTCAATCGTGACAGCCTAGTAGATAGAATGTAAAATGTTACTTTATAAGTGTTCTTTTGGTATGATAGTTTCAGTTGTTAAACTTAAATTTTCTAGCTATTCAAAAGATAAGGTAATACGTTAAAATTGCAAAATACTAAAATATATGTGTTCGTTTCGACAATGTTTTAAAATGGATTCGTTTTAAATAATTGGTCTGAACATAAAATCTGTTAGTAGAGATACTGTTTCCGAGAAAGATACTATCTCAGTGTGCAAGATTTAAGTTTTTAAATATATTTGCAAGTATAGTTTTTTTTAACAGAAGATTTAAAATAGTTGATTACTCTTATTAAAAAAAATAGTCCATATAAAACATTTCAAACGAAAAGTTACTATATAAGTATTTAAAATTGAGTTGTCAAAAATGGCATTGTAAACGCACTTCACGTGTTTTATCCATGTTTCTTGGCCTCCGACCAATGGGGAAAGTTATGAAAACTCACCTAAGCTAGAGGCTACCGATGTTATTTCATGTATCCTTTCATTTCACTTTCTCTACTGCGGTCTTCCCCCTGTGCTTTTTTCCCTTATTGTTTTTAAACTGAAAATAACTTCCTCCCTATCTTTTTAAAAGTTTTAAGAATTTATTGCATCGTTTATATCGTTGGATTTTAACATATATCAAACATTTTAATATATATCTATATCTAGATATATCGTTTCCATTTGTCTGCGTTAAACAAAGATCTAATATTTAAAAAAAATGGTAAGTTTTTATTTTCCATGTTTTAAGAATTCATCTGCATTTTAAAAATTGCGTATTTTTATAACTTGTTAGATTAGTAAAATAATGTTTTGTCACTTAATGATTGAACTGAACTAGAAGTGCTGAGCTACTTCGACGCAAGAATATAATCAACCTTCCTGTTACACACAGACCAACGGAAGTGAGAGGTGCAGTTTAGGAACATTGGACTTTCAAGCAAATGCTATTTTCGATTTAATTTGTCTGTTATAATTAATAAATTTTATATATTTTTGTCCTACTTAAAATTTTTTAGTGTGCAAGCAAATACTTTTACGGCATTTTTGTTTAAATCATCTCCTTGAGAAATAGTATCGTCTATATGTCTGACCGTCGAAAACCTGTTCTTTTGTTCTACATGTCTGTTTTATCGTCGGGTCCTTGAAAACTATCATTAGAAGGTCACATCTGAATGAATTAGATATTTGAAGTTTCATTTTTAGATGTATGGCCATATTAAAAATAACCTATCAATTGAAATATTTCCATATATAATTCCTGTACTGTTTATTATTTTGTTTAGAATACGTAAAATAGTTTCGCAGCAGTTCAAAATTTTCTACTGTGTATCTAATTTTGTTTTTACAGATGATGATAATTTAATATATCTTAATAATAATGATAAATTAAAAAATTAACGAATAATTGCAATGGTGATAAAAATGTCACCGAAAAAATTCTGTTCACCTAACTTAGTTTATAAATTTTTTTTAAAAAACTTTATTCAAAAATTTAAAATCACTCATTTCTGTTTTTGCATACATAAATAATCCAAATTACTTCTAAATATATGTCAAATACTGACAAATTTATTGGTTTATAATTCTTGGATTATAGCACAATAAATCTGTCAGCATCTGACTAGGTATAACTTTTTTATTCATTCCGTATGTATTAATATTTTCATATGAAATTTCATTCTAGATGTTCTAAATACAAAGCAAATGTGATTCTATAAATTTTATATATTGCATATACAATGTGTTCTTTTGTTGCGCTATTTTATTGCAATAAACTTGTATATGTAACCTTAATTGCAAAATTGAATATATATTGAAATATTTTATAACCAGATATTCTGTTAGCTTAAATTGGTTTAATATCTATTAGCTGGAAATGATGTTAAGCAGGAAATCCAGTTATTCGAATGTTTTTTTCGTCTGTTTATTTTTCTAATCTTTTATATTTTATAACAATAATTGCTAATAAAAGTTTTACTTCAGTTTCATAATGCTCATTTCATTTATTTACTATTAAATGTGGTCAGGTGGAGTAAGTGCCTTACTACATAGTCTGGATAAGTTGTCTTTTTTCTGATTGGATGTAGGTAAACTAACTTTTGTATTTAAAATTCAGTATTTGTTTTTAAGATACAGTATTTACATGAATATTGTAGAAAGATAGATACAGATACTTTTAAAGTTGTGAAGCGTCCACGTACTTTGTCATAACAGGCCAAGTCGCATTTACCCCATGATATGTTGATCTTTAGGATAACTGCATCCATGCCAGTGGGATAAATGGACCCCGTTTGTGCTCTGCATATAGACTCTTCGAGATACATCTCTGTGACACTAGAACACAATAAAGTACAGTATCAGACTAGCAGTTGATTATTCCGTCATTAACTTGATAAACAGAGTAGTTTGTTCCTTGTCAATAAGAAATCTAGGGAGAAACACTTGTGTTTTCTGGTGGCCAGATATGCAGGCATTTCTTTCCAAGTGATTGTGAAGTTTTTCGGCAAAACGTGTCGTGATGGAAGACGTGATTTAATTATTTTTGTTGTAATTTAGGATCTTACTATTACCGGGATAAGATGGTTCAAAAGTAGTGCTAGGCTGTCTTTTCATAAGAAAGTTATTCTCAAGCAATTTCATCTTGTTTCCTAAATAACTATACATGTTTATTGTGACTAGGGATATAAATTAAAATACATAATGCTGATTTAACGATTTTTACTGTTGCGTTTTAGTGTGCATCATTACTTAATTTGTTATGCACGTGTGCAGTGAGTGTACCGAAGTTTGTGTATAAAGGAAAGGTTATTGTTATAACTTTGGCTCACTTGATCTCTTGATCTGCATTTGATTTTATTCGGATTTTCCTAGCTATTACAGTGGTAGATGTACCTATTCCCACTAATAGGGATAAGTGCATTCTACAGCGTTTTTTAAAATATATTCCGACTCAACAAATAACACACTGAGAGACTCTGATATTCACGACCTGATGCTGTAGAACCAGGTAAGTTATTCCAGCAATTGGATTTTGAAACCATGTAATCTTTAATCTCTCTAACTGGCTGAAACTTTCAAATTCTGGAATTGAGAGCGCACTTACCCCATCTTACCTTAGTTGTTTTTTTTTATTTTTTATTAAGAACGAATGAACTTGCAATTCGTGTTTTGTTAGTTATTTTATGGACATTAAAAAGTTACAACGAAACTTTAAAAAATTCAATATAAATACGCAGTTTTAACAATTAGTTCATTCAAGCAAAAGTTTTTGCGTATTTGCAATTGACAAAATCGATTACAAAAAGCAACAATTGCTGAAGCGATCGCGACAACCCATTATTTAGTTTACTGAGATCGCGCTATTATTCAAAGTTACCAATCATAACAGTCAATTACGTCAAAAATGGTCGAACGTTATCTATCGTATTTGAAGTAATCGTAACTGAAGTCTGAAACATTTATGATTCACAAATCAGTTACGATTACTTCAATTACTTCAAATTTTTGAACTAAACTATACTTTTTTTTCTACTTTATTATTGATACTGTAATAAAGTTTAAGCAATTCTGGAAAACAATCGATATTTAAAAATGACAATAATTTACTTTTTTTGGAACGAACTGTTAAAATTGTATTACTTAGCGTCGATATGCGAAACTGTTGCATAGACGTATTTCTTTAAGCGATTAATATAGAATAATCATATCATTAAGTGTCAAATTATGTATAAACTCTTCGAAATTATTCGGACATACTTATCCCAATGACATACTAATAATAATAGTTTCTAAGTATAGAATCGTTTTTAATACGGAATTATTAATCGATGATAATTTATTTCAGTCGCATAAATAAATATTATTCAATAAATTACTTATTTGATTTTTTCATTCGTTAATAATTTAATAATTAATAGTTTCGCGCTGAAACTGAGAAATTGTATGGGAGTTATTGAGAGAGATTTCAGCTGAGTTATGACCTTGAATTTCGAAACGTTTTTGTAAAATGTCTTACGACAATCATGACAATCGTTTTTGTTCTAATGTTTATAGTGCTGAAACATAATTTAATTAATTTTTTTTTTAAGATTTCAGTATAACAGTATAAGAAATAGGATAGCTTCATTTAATTTAAACTGACGACTTTGAAATTTATTTTAAATTCCAATATTTTATTCGTTATAAAAAATTTTGTTTATGTTTAAATATAAATATTATAACCGGTTGTTTGGGGGGATTTACTTTTTCAAAGGACAAAACCTACATACATTTTTTGGTATATGTACTTAATCCTTTATATATATATATACAGAAATCATAGCATTAATATATATATATATACTACTATATAACAAAAACTTTCATATTAATTAATGCTATGATTTCTGTAAGTACTGTTCATATTAAAATCTGTAGTCTTAATTATTTCAAAAATTAATAATTTATTGGAATTTGAGGCACAGATATTTTACACAATATTGTTATTGTTATAATGTGATGAGACTTTTCTAATTTTATATAAAATTTTCATGTGTATTATACAGTATGTATAATATGTGAAAAATATTTTAGTTACATTAATGGAGATTAGAGCATAGAAAATTGAAAAAGTGAAACTATTTGTTATAAGATTGCAATTACAATTAGTTGTGACAATTTTAAAATAAAAAATCATTAAGAAAATTATTCGTTAAAAATTTATGAATGTTAAAAGTGAATTTAAATTGAAGTATTTTGGAATATTTTAAAATAACAATGAAGAATATTGAGTTTAAATTTTTCTGATGATATTTCAAATAATCATATTATCCAATTAACTGTTAATTACACTATATATAATTTTAACAACATGATGCCATTCACATATTATTATGGCCATAAAATGGAGAATTTTGATAATTGTATTATAATCATTATGTAGTAAATAGGCAGTTTATTAATAAGTAATGGAAACTTTCCTTTTAAACTGGGAAGTAAAATAAGACTAAAATTAGTGGAAATTTTGGATTTATTGACTGAATTAAGAGGACATATTAAAGTAATTACAAAATGTATAAATTTAAGTTCATTATGCTCTTTAGTTATTATCTTTACTTTGCAGCCAAAAAGGACATAAGTTTTTATTGAATTTATATAAACAAGTAAAATAGTTTGTTTACAATTTAATCACAGTATTGACATGAAACATTTTTAGACTTCAGTTATAGCAATAATTTTTTTAAGTTTAAATTTTTTGTTGCTGGTTTTGTTGTGGATTTTTAAGAATTAAAAGCTATTGACTTTTTTCTCAGTAACACATCACACAAGGAGCATTTGTTGATATGGGTTTTATTGGAGGAAATGCATTTCGGGTCTTAATGACCTCTCTTCTGGTCAGTAAGACCCAAAATGCATTTCCTCCAATAAAACCTATATCAACAGATGCTCCTTGTGTGATGTGTTACTGAGAAAAAAGTCAATAGCTTTTAATTCTTAAAAAAATTGTTTTTTCTTGCAGAGAAGCTGGGGATCTAAACACACTTATTTTCTTTTTTTCTGAGACATTAAACTAACTGTCTGAAGAAACGAGAAACGCCTGAATGATAATTTTCTCGTTTCTTGCTTATCTATTGATTGGTGTGAGGTCCAATATCTTTCACTTTTAACTGTCTCATCTTTAAGACTAATTTGTGACTATATAAGTCACCATATTCCTAACTTTAGATCAAAATTTTTTCCCTTCTACTTTTAAGTTTATGGCTGCTTCAAACTTTTGTTGACTGACTTTCTCAGGGTGAAATTGTTTCATCATTCTATGTCGACTACAAACTGTTGAGGATTGTCTGACTGTACAATTAAGTTTAAAATGTGTACAAATAACAAATTTTGTTATTGCTCTCCTAAGCTTAGAGTTATCATTATTGTCCATTGAACTCTCTTGAGATGTCATAAAATTTTTAGAATTTTTTATTGCTTCTTCCATGATTTTTATCCAAAATGTACTGCCTTTTACAAATTAAAATCATTTACTTATGCAGATAATTACAGCAGA
The DNA here is from genome assembly GCF_000671375.1 of Centruroides sculpturatus. Taxonomy (NCBI): domain Eukaryota; kingdom Metazoa; phylum Arthropoda; class Arachnida; order Scorpiones; family Buthidae; genus Centruroides; species Centruroides sculpturatus. The sequence goes on from NW_019385577.1 coordinate 423,247, forward strand.
ATTCTAATGTTTGAAAATTTATTAATTATAATTATTATAAATATCAATTATTTATCTAGCATATACAGGTATACCTCAACTTACGTTGTTTCGAGTTACGTCGTTCCCGATTATACGTCGTTTGTCAAAAAAGTATACGGAAAAATAAAAATCAAGTTTAAGTCATTTTATTCGACTTTACGTCCGTTCGCCACAAATATTGAAGTCGTAATATCACTAGAAAAATGTTTAAAGCACATAAAATCATATTAAAATATATACATTTACAAGTATGTACTGTATTTACAATACAGTACAGTACATGCATTCGTAAATTTAGATTACTTTTTTCTGTACTCTACTAAAAACTAAAATTTATTTGTTTGTAAGCTTAAAATAGATTCTTATTAACCATATATTATTAAAAATGCAGTAATAAATAAAATACAGAACTGGGAATAATAATTTATGGTTTTTCCTAGTGACAAGTAGATTCAGAGACAAGTAAATTCGACTTATGTCGTTTTTTGACTTAAGTCGTTTTCCTGGAACCAATTACCGACGTAAGGCGAGGTATACCTGTAATTGAAATAAGAAATACCAGTAATTTAAACTATTGTATGTGAGCAAATAACAATTAAAACACTAAGTATTGATGATGATAATTGCTTGTTGTCAGCCAAATATTGTGCTAATAATACAAAAAGATAGCCTAAACATGCCTAATTATCTGAATATAGTAACTATAACAAACTCTGATAACAAGAAGCAAAGTTTTGTAACTATGTTTTAACTTAGGTTTTGGGACAACACATGCTAATTTAACTAACATTTAAGTTTCTGATGATGATATCCACAATTATAATAAATGGATTCTACTATAATATTTTACCATCATCAAGGAATCTAATATGTGAAGGGGGAAAACATTTTCCACACCATTACACTTAATTGGAACAGTCTAAATGTATACAATTTACTAGTAAACAATTCAATGTTAACATAGTATTAATATTTGTGATTGTGATTTGCAATTGTATATTTAAATCATTTCAACTTTAATGTGTTATGAAAATGGAGTTGGAAGCATTCTAGAAACTTAAAGAAGAGCTTAAAAATGATTTTTATTAAAGATTTTAAATTATCATCTGCAATTCCTATTCTACTAATATTTTTACTTATGCAAGTTTTATGTTATATAAATGTATTTTGTTTTATTACATATTTTTAAAGATATTTCAAATAATCATATTATCCAATTAACTGTTAATTACACTATATATAATTTTAACAACATGATGCCATTCACATACTATTATGGCCATAAAATGNGATATTTCAAATAATCATATTATCCAATTAACTGTTAATTACACTATATATAATTTTAACAACATGATGCCATTCACATACTATTATGGCCATAAAATGGAGAATTTTGATAATTGTATTATAATCATTATGTAGTAAATAGGCAGTTTATTAATAAGTAATGGAAACTTTCCTTTTAAACTGGGAAGTAAAATAAGACTAAAATTAGTGGAAATTTTGGATTTATTGACTGAATTAAGAGGACATATTAAAGTAATTACAAAATGTATAAATTTAAGTTCATTATGCTCTTTAGTTATTATCTTTACTTTGCAGCCAAAAAGGACATAAGTTTTTATTGAATTTATATAAACAAGTAAAATAGTTTGTTTACAATTTAATCACAGTATTGACATGAAACATTTTTAGACTTCAGTTATAGCAATAATTTTTTTAAGTTTAAATTTTTTGTTGCTGGTTTTGTTGTGGATTTTTAAGAATTAAAAGCTATTGACTTTTTTCTCAGTAACACATCACACAAGGAGCATTTGTTGATATGGGTTTTATTGGAGGAAATGCATTTCGGGTCTTAATGACCTCTCTTCTGGTCAGTAAGACCCAAAATGCATTTCCTCCAATAAAACCTATATCAACAGATGCTCCTTGTGTGATGTGTTACTGAGAAAAAAGTCAATAGCTTTTAATTCTTAAAAAAATTGTTTTTTCTTGCAGAGAAGCTGGGGATCTAAACACACTTATTTTCTTTTTTTCTGAGACATTAAACTAACTGTCTGAAGAAACGAGAAACGCCTGAATGATAATTTTCTCGTTTCTTGCTTATCTATTGATTGGTGTGAGGTCCAATATCTTTCACTTTTAACTGTCTCATCTTTAAGACTAATTTGTGACTATATAAGTCACCATATTCCTAACTTTAGATCAAAATTTTTTCCCTTCTACTTTTAAGTTTATGGCTGCTTCAAACTTTTGTTGACTGACTTTCTCAGGGTGAAATTGTTTCATCATTCTATGTCGACTACAAACTGTTGAGGATTGTCTGACTGTACAATTAAGTTTAAAATGTGTACAAATAACAAATTTTGTTATTGCTCTCCTAAGCTTAGAGTTATCATTATTGTCCATTGAACTCTCTTGAGATGTCATAAAATTTTTAGAATTTTTTATTGCTTCTTCCATGATTTTTATCCAAAATGTACTGCCTTTTACAAATTAAAATCATTTACTTATGCAGATAATTACAGCAGAATTCTAATGTTTGAAAATTTATTAATTATAATTATTATAAATATCAATTATTTATCTAGCATATACAGGTATACCTCAACTTACGTTGTTTCGAGTTACGTCGTTCCCGATTATACGTCGTTTGTCAAAAAAGTATACGGAAAAATAAAAATCAAGTTTAAGTCATTTTATTCGACTTTACGTCCGTTCGCCACAAATATTGAAGTCGTAATATCACTAGAAAAATGTTTAAAGCACATAAAATCATATTAAAATATATACATTTACAAGTATGTACTGTATTTACAGTACAGTACATGCATTCGTAAATTTAGATTACTTTTTTCTGTACTCTATTAAAAACTAAAATTTATTTGTTTGTAAGCTTAAAATAGATTCTTATTAACCATATATTATTAAAAATGCAGTAATAAATAAAATACAGAACTGGGAATAATAATTTATGGTTTTTCCTAGTGACAAGTAGATTCAGAGACAAGTAAATTCGACTTATGTCGTTTTTTGACTTAAGTCGTTTTCCTGGAACCAATTACCGACGTAAGGCGAGGTATACCTGTAATTGAAATAAGAAATACCAGTAATTTAAACTATTGTATGTGAGCAAATAACAATTAAAACACTAAGTATTGATGATGATAATTGCTTGTTGTCAGCCAAATATTGTGCTAATAATACAAAAAGATAGCCTAAACATGCCTAATTATCTGAATATAGTAACTATAACAAACTCTGATAACAAGAAGCAAAGTTTTGTAACTATGTTTTAACTTAGGTTTTGGGACAACACATGCTAATTTAACTAACATTTAAGTTTCTGATGATGATATCCACAATTATAATAAATGGATTCTACTATAATATTTTACCATCATCAAGGAATCTAATATGTGAAGGGGGAAAACATTTTCCACACCATTACACTTAATTGGAACAGTCTAAATGTATACAATTTACTAGTAAACAATTCAATGTTAACATAGTATTAATATTTGTGATTGTGATTTGCAATTGTATATTTAAATCATTTCAACTTTAATGTGTTATGAAAATGGAGTTGGAAGCATTCTAGAAACTTAAAGAAGAGCTTAAAAATGATTTTTATTAAAGATTTTAAATTATCATCTGCAATTCCTATTCTACTAATATTTTTACTTATGCAAGTTTTATGTTATATAAATGTATTTTGTTTTATTACATATTTTTAAAGTATTTATTAGTTATATATTAAACATAATAATTTTAAAATTTAATTTCTTTTAATAGCGTGGAGCTGATGAATTATTATCACCTTCTGGAAATGTTAGTAATGGATCTGTTATGAGCCCTCATCAGAATCATGCAGAAAATAACAATGATGCAAAAAAAGTAATGTGTTATTAATGTTTGTAAATTTTATAGCAATAATTTTTTTGTTAATTGTTTTTCATTATTATATTTAAATTTAAGAGAGTGAATTTACTATTATTGTTGTAAGTATAGAATTACTGATATACCATACAGTAGTTGAATCATAGGAAAAAAAAAACCCCAAAATCCGGGATTGTCTTATATCACAGATATATGCTAAAACTATAAAACTCTGACAAAAATTTATACCTCCTCTTATCTGAAGGTTGTCTTATCTGCCGAGATATACGATAATTAAATTTAATATAACATTTGCTTTTTTCCAATCTAAAATAATTAAACTTAAAATTTTAAAAAATGTTTTATGAACTTACCAATTGTAAAACACTGATCATAGTTTAACTTAGAGAATTGCTGTAGTTATTTGGAGCATCCCTAGTAATAAGTGAATTGTTTTAAAAATAAAATATTTTACATATATGATCAGTAAGCATAGTAGATAATGTTAGAGAACATGAATAGTTCTGAAAATATTGTGTTATTATTTATAGATAATATAAATTTTAAAAATATTATATATTATTATATTATGATTATTACATATGGTCAATTTTTAATCTTTTGTTAAAATTATTTGGCCCTTGATATGACTGTTGATCACTGCTAATTAAGATAACTAAATCTGTGCTATATAGTAATGAGAAACATGTATCAAAGTTTAATTTTCTGAATAGTTCCATGGTTTGTGTGCATTATATGAGCTATTGATTTTGAAAGTGGGACAAGTTCATTTTATGTTATTGCTTGATATTTAATGGTTTGCATTTGAATGGATTTAAAAATATTTAAGCAGTAATAGACTTATTTAATATTTTTTGTGGTCTTATTTCATGTAAATTTAATATGCAATAATGGTTATCTGTGTTAGGTGTAAAAAAATCATGATTTTGGTATATGCAATGGACTTGCCTCACTTTCAAAATCAACTCACAATAAATATTGTTGATGATATAAATTACTAGTAACAAATTTATACTGATATTAAAAGATATTTATAATGAATTGATTAAAAACATAAAATTTGTTAATTTGTAATAACAATCAGCTTTATTTTTTTTTTCACGAAATGGACTTGCCCCACTTTCAAAATCAATGCTCATATGCAGCCTTACATTATCATGTGAAAATATCTCAAGTCAGCAGTCCAGGTTGTTTTATGCAAATTTTATCCTGTCATTTCTGTAGGAAATATAAAGTGCAATAATTACATTTTCTTTCTGGTACTGTCTCAAAAGTAGTAAGCATTAGCTTTTCAGTGGATGGGACAAATTTTGCATATTATTTTTTTGTTAATGAAGATTTCTGCTTTCAGTGCATTGATGTGTGTTTTAATTCATTTGGAAAATAATGCACTCAAAGTTTTATCAAATCCTTTCAAAAAGTCCTTGCCATCAAGTGCATACTAAGTCAGATCTTTGACTACTGTACTATTTGAATCTATTTTTTAAGGTAAGTTTTCTAGGCATCCATCTTATGCCAATATTTCGATAATAGTCAGTTGTATACTATGCTGTTGCTGAAATATTTGTGTATCTAATTTCACTCATTGTTTTATTAATCCTTATTTATTCTGCAAATTATTTCTTGCACTTTCTTCAATCTCATCTTTAGTGTACAAATACCCATGCTGAAATTTTGTCATCCAGTTATAAAACTGCTTGATACGGTAAAATGTTTTCAGTGTTGACTACATTTCCTTATGTTTTTGCTATAAAAAAAATATTTAATAGCAGCATACTACTCTTTAGTTGTACACCACTGCACTACAGTTGTTTTAACAGATTAAGCATATTATTATATAATTAACTATGCTAATAGGACATATATCTGTTAAACTTCTTAATACAAGAATTTCTGCATTTGTTCATAATTTAGTTACTGACTTCCAAGTATTTTTGTGTTGCAATGTGAAAAAATTGTAATCCTATAAATTCCTACTATAGTCAATCTGTATTTCCTTAATCTGAAGAACTGAGTTAGATATATGAAAGTCGAGACCTGATATAGTAACCTTAGGGGCAGGAGACCCTGATTAAGTATATAATAATTTCCAATTGCAAACTGGAAGTCATGTTATTTCAATCCAAAAATTTTCTCATGAAAGGTGTTGGATAGATAGCTGGCACAACTCTATTGTTAAAGGAAAAGTATGATGTTCAGGGGCAACCCACTACTAATTTGAGGTGGAGACCATGTGGCTTAAATTAAATTAATTTAAAATATGATTAAAAATTGCAGCTTGGCATTGTGACAATGTCACAATAAATAATTGCTTGTCATTCTTAAATTTTAATGTGAAATATAATTTTTTTTGTAAGTTCAACTACTTTTTGTGAACTTGATTTCAGTTGATGACATTATCCTATGAAGAATACATTGGTTAACATCTGTTTGTTTTTGGAAAAATAAAAGATTTACTGTATTATATTTTGAGGAACTTACATTATGATATTGCAACTTATTGTGTAATATACAAACTTTTTCAACTAAAATGCCATAATAACAAAAATTATATTTAAAAAAAATATTTGTTGCTCAGGTAAAATAAACATTTTCTGAAAGGAAGAAGTTTAAAATTTTTTACATAACATGTTCAAAATGACTGCCACATTGAGAACTGGATGGGTTTGGATGCATGCATTATCAAACAAGAGATTTAAAGTTTCATGGAAAACCCTTTATTTTTACTTTCCAGGCTCTGTTATATATAACAAAGAAAAACTATGGTGATAGGTCAAAAAATGACCTCTTCCCAAGATTTTTATGTTTTTGTTTGAATCTTGAAATATTGAGGAATACAAAAAAAATTTGGGGTTTTTTTTCTGTATGTATTTGTGTGTGGGGGACACAAATTTGTTCACCCTCTTCAAAGCTCTTAACAACTTTTGTGTTTTTCTTAAAAATTTCTGAAATTTTGCAGGGATGTTTGTGTATTAGGGGATTTGATGCTATTAAATTTTGATGGTTGAAGATCAAGTGGGTGGGGAGATAAAGGGAGGTTGTGTGTCATATCTTGAATAAGTTCTAACTTAATGATGATTTTATTTGTTATTAGCATTTACAATTTTTTTATACCCACCCCTAGTCTCGAAATTAAGTTTTTTGCCAGTTTATAATAACTAAAAATTAAAAAGTTTTTAATAATAAAATATCATAACAGATGGCACCACCAAAATATTAAATGTTGTGGTAAAGTTAAGCAACTTGTTGCTGAATTCTTTTTTTTCACTTCTGCAATGAAATCCCACAGGAAAAAAACACTAAGGTTTAGATCTGAATTCATGGATAGCCAGGATAAACTATATTCAAAGAAACTTGGATACCAAGTAGAAATTATTGAAATGTAAAAAGTGTAGAACCTTTTCAGTAGTATGTGGAATAACATCATTCTATTGAAACCACTGTAGTCACATCAGAAATTTTTTTACAAGGAGACCCTATGGCTTTCAGGAAACGGATTTTGATGATCATTGGTGTGGAGGTAGTAGTACACCATGTGAGTGTAATCCATAAAATACTAAAGTGCAACACTCAAATATAATCGAGAAAAACGAACTTAACGTTTTCTTTAGCACTTTATATGTAAGTTACGTGTACTTCTGCTAGAGTATGCTGTGGCATGAATGGTAACGCTCCTGATCATATGCTTCTTTGCTCGGGTTCGATTCTCTTGTGTATACTTTTTTGCAGTTTTTTTATTCATAAATACTTAAAATTTATTTATTTACTCATTCATTTATTTCTTATTATTTAGTGTTTTTTTGGTATTTTTTTATTATTTATTTATTTATTTATTTTAATTTAATTTCTACTATCCAAAGTCTAATATAACTTTGAAACTCACCTTTGTCAAGTGAGAGGGGGCTACTTATGCCAGTTTGAACATGGGTCTATAGTCTTTTTTACTCGCTCTTTAACAGTTCGTTTCTGAATTTCAACATGAATCGACATATTTGTGCAGTGAAATTTATTTTGAAAAATTATTTTATAATTAAAAAAAATGTCATCAAAAGAAGCAAGTTCTTCACATTGTGATGAAAAAAACTGTTGATGATAACTCTATACAGTGATGTATCGAAGCAGCAGATAAAAGATAGAGTAGTGTATTATGAGAGTTTACTTTTTGAAAATAATTTAATTGCAACAACATCTTCTGATACACTATCTGAAGATGCTATGCTGATAGGCACAGAATTATATAATAATACATTGGATGTATTGAATGAAAACTTTATAATTGATGACAAATTGATTTATGCCCAAGAAGAGTGTACAGAAGAAAATTTCAAAGCAGTTAAAGATGACTCATCTGATGACTATGTACCTGATGAAAAAAAAATATAGAATGAAGGAATATATTTCATTTGAATATAAAATCAAAGTTTTAAAAGTAGCAAAAGCCCACCCTACCTGGAAACTACAAACATTACAAAAAAAAAAAAAAAACAGATGTAGTTATTTGAAAAGAATGGATCATTTAAAATAATGGGAGAAAGATGTTGAACGTGGTGGAACTATTTTTGATAAATATCATTTGATTGATTCTTGGACATATGACCGCTTTGTCAAAACAAGACAAAATTATTTTAAAAAATACCAAAAAAATCAATAAAT